>NC_057810.1:442398915-442698915 GCF_018294505.1 Triticum aestivum | reverse complement strand
GCATCGCTACGGATGAGAAAATCTCATCGTAGTCAACTCCTTGAACTTGTCGGAAAACACTTCGCCACAAGTCGAGCTTCATAGATGGTGACATTACCATCCACGTCCGTCTTCTTCTTAAAAGATCCATTTATCTCAATGGATTGCCGATCATCGGGAAAGTCCATCAAAGTCCATGCTTTGTTCTGATATATGGATACTATCTCGGATTTCATGGCTTCTAACCATTTGTCGGAATTTGGGCCCACCATCGCTTCTCCATAGCTCGTAGGTTCATTGTTGTCTAGCAACATGACTTCCAAGACAGGATTACGTACCACTCTGAAGTAGTATGCATCCTTGTCATCCCACGAGGTTTGGTAGTGACTTGATCCGAAGTTTCATGATCAATATCATAAGCTTCCACTTCAATTGGTGTAGGTGCCACAGGAACAACTTCCTGTGCCCTGCCACACACTAGTTGAAGAGACGGTTCAATAACCTCATCAAGTCTCCACCATCCTCCCACTCAACTCTTTCGAGAGAAACCTTTCCTTGAGAAAGGACCCGATTCAAGAAACAATCCATATTGCTTTCGGATCTGAATTAGGAGGTATACCCAACTGTTTTGGGTTTCCTATGAAGATGCATTTTATCCGCTTTGGGTTCGAGCTTATCAACCTGAAACTTCTCCATATAAGCGTCGCAGCCCCAAACTTTTAAGAAACGACAACTTAGGTTTCTCTAAACCATAATTCATACGGTGTCATCTCATCGGAATTACGTGGTTCCCTATTTAAAGTGAATGTGGTTGTCTCTAATGCCTAACCCATGAACAATAGTGGTAATTCGATAAGAGACATCATGGTACGCACCATATCCAATAGGGTGCAACTATGATGTTCGGACACACCATCACACTATGGTGTTCCAGGCGGTATTAATTATGAAACAATTTCCACAATGTCTTAATTGTGTGCCAAAACTCGTAACTCAGATATTCATCTCTATGATCATATCATAGACATTATATCCTCTTGTCACAATGATCTTCTACTTCACTCTGAAATTACTTGAACCATTCAATAATTCAGACTTGTGTTTCATCAAGTAAATAGTCTCAACATCTACTCGAATCATCTGTGAAGTAAGAACATAATGATATTCACTGCATGCCTCAGCACTCATTGGACTGCACACATCAAAATGTGTTGCTTCCAACAAGTTGCTATCTTGTTCCATTTTACTGAAACCGAGGCTTTTCAGTCATCTTGCCTAAGTGGTATGATTTGCATATCTCAAGTGATTCAAAATCAAGTGAGTCCAAATGATCCATCTGCATGGAGTTTCTTCATGCGTTTTATACCATTATGACTTACATGGCAGTGCCACAAGTAAGTGGTACTATCATTACTATCTTTTGGCATGAAAATGTGTATCACTACGATCGAGATTCAATAAACCATTTTAGGTGCAAGACCATTGAAGGTATTATTCAAATAAATAGAGTAACCATTATTCTCCTTAAATGAATAACCGTATTGCGATAGACATAATCCAATCATGTCTATGCTCAACGCAAACACCAAATGATAATTATTCTGGTTTAATACTAATCTTGATGGTAGAGGGAGCGTGCGATGTTTGATCACATCAAACTTGGAAACACTTCCAACACATATCGTCAGCTCACCTTTAGCTAGTCTCCGTTTTATTCCGTAGCTTTTATTTCGAGTTACTAACACTTAGCAACCGAACCGGTATCTAATACCCTGGTGCTACTAGGAGTACTAGTAAAGTACACATTAACATAATGTATATCCAATATACTTCTATCGACCTTGCCAGCCTTCTCATCTACCAAGCATCCAGGGTAATCCTGCTCCAGTGGTTGTTCCCCTTATCACAGAAGCACTTAGTCTCGGGTTTGGGTTCAACCTCGGGTTTCTTCACTGGTGCAGCAGCTGATTTGCCGTTTCATGAAGTATCCCTTCTTGCCCTTGCCCTTCTTGAAACTAGTGGTTTCACCAACCATCAACAATTGATGCTCCTTCTTGATTTCTACTTTTGCGATGTCAAACAACGCGAATACCTCAAGGATCATCATCTCTATCCTTGATATGTTATAGTTCATCACGAAGCTCTAGCAGCTTGGTGGCAATGACTTTGGGGAAACATCACTATCTCATCTGGAAGATCAACTCCCACTCGATTCAAGTGATTGTTGCACTCAGACAATCTGAGCACAAGCTCAACGATTGAGCTTTTCTCCCTTAGTTTGCAGGTTAAGAAAGTCATCGGAGGTCTTATACCTCTTGACATGGGCACGAGCCTGAAATCCCAATTTCAGCCCTCAAAACATCTCATATGTTTCACGATGTTTCAAAAACGTCTTTGGTGCCTCAACTCTAAACCGTTTAACTGAACTATCACGTAGTTATCAAAACGTGTATGTCAGATGTTCGCAACAACCACAGACAACGTTCGAGGTTCTGCACACTGAGCGGTGCATTAAGGACATAAGCTTTCTACTGTCCGCATAATCGCTACTTTCAACTTTCAACTATATTTTCTCTAGGAACATAACTAAAACAGTAGAACTACAGCGTGAACTACGACATAATTTGCAAAAGGTCTTTTGACTATGTTCAGGATAATTAAGTTCATCTTATGAACTCCCACTCAGACAGACATCCCTCTAGTCATCTAAGTGATTACATGATCCGAGTCAAACTAGGCCGTGTCCGATCATCACGTGAGACGGACTAGTTAACGTCGGTGAACATCTTCATGTTGATCGTATCTTCTATACGACTCATGCTCGACCTTTCGGTCTTCGTGTTCCGAGGCCATGTCTGTACATGCTAGGCTCGTCAAGTTAACCCTAAGTGTTTTCGCTGTGTAAAACTGTCTTACACCCGTTGTATGTGAACGTCTGAATAAAACACCCGATCATCACGTGATGTTTTGAAACAGCGAACTGTCGCAACGGTGCACAGTTAGGGGAGAACACTTCTTGAAATTGTTGTAAGAGATCATCTTATTTACTACCGTCGTTCTAAGCAAATAAGATGTATAAACATGATAAACATCACATGCAATCAAATAGAGTAGTGACATGATATGGCCAATATCATATAGCTCCTTTGATCTTCATCTTCGGGGCTCCATGATCATCTTGTCACCGGCATGACACCATGATCTCCATCATCATGATCTCCATCATCGTGTCTTCATGAAGTTGTCACGCCAACGACTACTTCTACTTCTATGACTAACGCGTTTAGCAATAAAGTAAAGTAGTTTACATGGTGTTCTTCAATGACACGCAGGTCATACAAAAAATAAAGACAACTCCTATGGCTCCTGCCGGTTGTCATACTCATCGACATGCAAGTCGTGAATCCTATTACAAGAACATGATCAATCTCATACATCACATATATCATTCATCACATCCTTTGGCCATATCACATCACATAGCATACCCTGCAAAAACAAGTTAGACGTCCTCTAATTGTTGTTTGCATGTTTTACGTGGCTGCTATGGGTTTCTAGCAAGAACGTTTCTTACCTACGCATGAACCACAACGTGATATGCCAATTTCTATTTACCCTTCATAAGGACCCTTTTCATCGAATCCGATCCGACTAAAGTGGGAGAGACAGACACCCGCCAGCCACCTTATGCAACTAGTGCATGTTTGTCGGTGGAACCGGTCTCACGTAAGCGTACGTGTAAGGTTGGTCCGGGCCGCTTCATCCCACGATGCCGCCGAATCAAGATAAGACTAGTAACGGCAAGCATATTGAACAATATCGACGCCCACAACTACTTTGTGTTCTACTCGTGCAAAGAATCTACGCAATAGACCTAGCTCTGATACCACTGTTGGGGAACGTAGCAGAAATTCAAAAAATTTCCTACGCAACACCAAGATCTATCTATGGAGAGACCAGCAACGAGTAGAAAGGGGAGTGCATCTACATACCCTTGTAGATCGCTAAGCGGAAGCGTTCAAGTGAACGGGGTTGATGGAGTCGTACTCGTCGTGATTCAGATCACCGATGACCAAGTGCCGAACGGACGGCACCTCCGCGTTCAACGCACGTACAGCCCGGTGACGTCTCCCACGCCTTGATCCAGCAAGGAGAGAAGGAGAGGTTGAGGAAGACTCCATCCAGCAGCAGCACAACGGCGTGGTGGTGATGGAGGAGCGTGGCAATCCTGCAGGGCTTCGCCGAGCACCTACGGGAGAGGAGATGTGTCACGGGAGGGAGAGGGAGGCAACCAAAGGCCTTAGGTATGATTGCTCCTCCTTTTCCCCACTATATATAGGGCCAAGGGAGAGGGGAAGGGCGCAGCCTTGCCCCTTCCTCCAAGGAAGGGTGCGGCTAAGGGTGGGGAGGAGTCCATCCTCCCCAAGGCACCTCGGAGGTGCCTTCCCCCTTTAGGACTCTTCCCTCTCCAAGTTTCCTTGCGCATGGGCCTCTTGGGGCTGGTGCCCTTGGCCCATGTAGGCCAAGGCGCACCCCCTACAGCCCATGTGGCCCCCCGGGGCAGGTGGCCCCACCCGGTGGGCCCCCGGGACCCTTCCGGTGGTCCCGGTACAATACCGATGACCCCGAAACTTGTCCCGATGGCCGAAACAGGACTTCCTATATATAAATCTTTACCTCCGGACCATTCCGGAACTCCTCGTGACGTCCGGGATCTCATCCGGGACTCCGAACAACATTCGGTTACCACATACAAGCTTCCTTTATAACCCTAGCGTCATCGAACCTTAAGTGTGTAGACCCTACGGGTTCGGGAGACATGCAGACATGACCGAGACGTTCTCCGGTCAATAACCAACAGCGGGATCTGGATACCCATGATGGCTCCCACATGTTCCACGATGATCTCATCGGATGAAACACGATGTCAAGGACTTAATCAATCCCGTATTCAATTCCCTTTGTCTAGCGGTATTTTACTTGCCCGAGATTCGATCGTCGGTATACCGATACCTTGTTCAATCTCGTTACCGGCAAGTCACTTTACTCGTTCCGTAACACATCATCCCGTGATCAACTCCTTGGTCACATTGCGCATATGATGATGTCCTACCGAGTGGGCCCAGAGATACCTCTCCGTTTTCACGGAGTGACAAATCCCAGTCTCGATCCGCATAAAACAATAGATACTTTCGGAGATACCTGTAGTGCACCTTTATAGTCACCCAGTTACGTTGTGACGTTTGATACACCCAAAGCAATCCTACGGTATCCAGGAGTTACACGATCTCATGGTCAAAGGAAGAGATACTTGACATTGGCAAAGCTCTAGCAAACGAACTACACGATCTATTGTGCTAGTCTTAGGATTGGGTCTTGTCCATCACATCATTCTCCTAATGATGTGATCCCGTTATCAACGACACCCAATGTCCATAGCCAGGAAACCATGACTATCTGTTGATCACAACGAGCTAGTCAACTAGAGGCTCACTAGGGACATATTGTGGTCTATGTATTCACACGTGTATTACGATTTCCGGATAATACAGTTATAGCATGAATAAAAGACAATTATCATGAACAAGGAAATATAATAATAATACTTTTATTATTGCCTCTAGGGCATATTTCCAACAGCTTTCTTGTTCCATCTTACTGAAACCGAGGCTTTTCAGTCATCTTGCCCAAGTGGTATGATTTGCATGTCTCAAGTGATTCAAAATCAAGTGAGTCCAAACAATCCATCTGCATGGAGTTTCTTCATGCGTATACACCAATAGACATGGATCGCATGTCTCAATCTTTTCAAAAACGAGTGAGTCCAAAGATCCATCAACATGGAGCTTCTTCATGCATTTTATACCAATATGACTCAAATGGCAGTGCCACAAGTATGTGGTATTATCATCACTATCTTATATCTTTTGGCATGAACATGTGTATCACTATGATCAAGATTCAATAAACCATTCATTTTAGGTGCAAGACCATTTAAGGTATTATTCAAATAAACAGAGTAACTATTATTCTCCTTAAATGAATGACCGTATTGCGATAGACATAATCCAATCATGTCTATGCTCAACGCAAACACCAAATAACAATTATTTAGGTTTAACACCAATCTCGATGGTAGAGGGAGTATGCGATGCTTGATCACATCAAGCTTGGAAACACTTCCAACACATATCGTCATCTCACCTTTAGCTAGTCTCCGTTTATTCCGCAGATTTTATTTCGAGTTACCAACACTTAGCAACCGAACCGGTATCTAATACCCTGGTGCTACTAGGAGTACTAGTAAAGTACACATTAATATAATGTATATCCAATATACTTCTATTGACCTTGCCAGCCTTCTCATCTACCAAGTATCTAGGGTAGTCCTGCTTCAGTGACCGTTCCCCTCATTACAGAAGCACTTAGTCTCAGGTTTGGTTTCAACCTTGGGTTTCTTCACTAGAGCAGCAACTGATTTGCCATTTCATGAAGTATCCCTTCTTGCCCTTGCCCTTCTTGAAACTAGTGGTTTCACTAACCATCAACAATTGATGCTCCTTCTTGATTTCTACTTTCGCGGCGTCAAACATCGCGAATATTTCAAGGATCATCATATCTATCCCTGATATGTTATAGTTCATCACGAAGCTCTAGCAGCTTGGTGGCAATGACTTTGGAGAAACATCACTATCTCATCTGGAAGATTAACTCCCATTCGATTCAAGTGATTGTTGTACTCAGACAATCTGAGCACAAGCTCAACGATTGAGCTTTTCTCCCTTAGTTTACAGGCTAAGAAACTCGTCGGAGGTATTATACCTCTTGACGTGGGCACGAGCCTGAAATCCCAATTTCATCCCTCGAAACATCTCATATGTTCCGCGACGTTTCGAAATCATTTTCGGTGCCTCAATTCTAAACCGTTTAACATTACTGAACTATCACGTAGTTATCAAAACGTGTATGTCAGATGTTCGCAACATCCACAGACGACGGTCGAGGTTCAGCACACCGAACGGTGCATTAAGGACATAAGCCTTCTACGCAGCAATGAGGACAATCCTCAGTTTACGGACCCAGTCCGCATAATTGCTACTATCAACTTTCAACTAAATTTTCTCTAGGAACATATCTAAAACAGTAGAACTATAGCCCGAGCTACGACATAATTTTCAAAAACCTTTAGACTATGTTCAGGATAATTAAGTTCATCTTATCAACTCCCACTCAGATAGACATCCCTCTAGTCATCTAAGTGATACATGATCCGAGTCAACTAGGCCGTGTCCGATCATCACGTGAGACGGACTAGTCATCATCGGTGAACATCTTCATGTTGATCGCATCTGCTATTCGACTCATGTTCGACCTTTCGGTCTCTTGTGTTCCGAGGCCATGTCTGTACATGCTAGGCTCGTCAAGTCAACCTAAGTGTTTTGCATGTGTAAATCTGGCTTACACCCGTTGTATGCGAACGTTAGAATCTATCACACCCAATCATCACGTGGTGATTCAAAACAACGAACCTTCGCAATGGTGCACAGTTAGGGGGAACACTTTCTTGAAATTTTATGAGGGATCATCTTATTTATGCTACCGTCATTCTAAGCAAATAAGATGCAAAAACATGATAAACATCTCATGCAATCAAATAGTGACATGATATGGCCAATATCATTTTGCTCCTTTTGATCTCCATCTTCGGGGCGCCATGATCATCATCGTCACCGGCATGACACCATGATCTCCATCATCATGATCTCCATCATCGTGTCTTCATGAAGTTGTCTTGCCAACTATTACTTCTACTACTATGGCTAACGGTTTAGCAATAAAGTAAAGTAATTACATGGTGTTATTCAATGACACGCAGGTCATACAATAAATTAAGACAACTCCTATGGCTCCTGCCGGTTGTTATACTCATCGACATGCAAGTCGTGATTCCTATTACAAAAACATGATCAATCTCATACATCACATATATATCATTCATCACATCCTTTTGGCTATATCACATCACATGGCATATGCTGCAAAAACAAGTTCGACGTCCTCTAATTGTTGTTGCAAGTTTTTACGTGGCCGCTGTAGGTTTCTAGCAAGAACGTTTCTTACCTACGCCAAAACCACAACGTGATATGCCAATTGCTATTTACCCTTCATAAGGACCCTTTTCATCGAATCCGATCCGACTAAAGTGGGAGAGACAGACACCCGCTAGCCACCTTATGCAACTAGTGCATGTCAGTCGGTGTAACTTGTATCACGTAAGCGTACGTGTAAGGTCGGTCCGGGCCGCTTCATCCCACAATACCGCTGAAACAAGATAGGACTAGTAACGGTAAGAAAATTGAACAAACCAACGCCCACAACTACTTGTGTTCTACTCGTGCATAGAATCTACGCAATAGACCTAGCTCTGATACCACTGTTGGGGAACGTATCAGAAATTCAAAATTTTCTACGCATCACCAAGATCAATCTATGGAGATGCTAGCAACGAGAGAGAGGGGAGTGCATCTTCATACCCTTGAAGACCGCGATGCGGAAGCGTTACAGGAACACGGTCGGTGGAGTCGTTCACGAAGCGATTCAGATCGCGGTCGAATCCGATCTAAGCACCAAAGAACGGTGCCTCCGCGTTCAACACACGTGTAGCCCGGTGACGTCTCCCGTGCCTTGATCCAGCAAGGAGAGAGGGAGAGGTTGGGGAAGACTCCGTCCAGCAGCAGCACAACGGTGTGGTGGTGATGGAGGAGCGTGGCTGAGGGAGTTCCGGACTAGGGGGTGTCCGGATAGCCGAACTATCATCATCGGCCGGACTCCAAGGCTATGAAGATACAAGATTGAAGACTTCATCCCGTGTCCGGATGGGACTTTCCTTGGCATGGAAGGCAAGCTTGGCGATATGGATATGTAGATCTCCTACCATTGTAGCCGACTCTGTGTAACCCTAGCCCTCTCCGGTGTCTATATAAACCGGATGGCTTTAGTCCATAGGACGAACAACAATCATACCATAGGTTAGCTTCTAGGGTTTAGCCTCCTTGATCTCGTGGTAGATCCACTCTTGTAACACATATCATCAATATTAATCAAGCAGGACGTAGGGTTTTACCTCCATCAAGAGGGCCCGAACCTGGGTAAAACATCGTGTCCCTTGTCTCATGTTACCATCCGCCTAGACGCACAGTTCGGGACCCCCTACCCGAGATTCGCCGGTTTTGACACCGACATTGGTGCTTTCATTGAGAGTTCCTCTGTGTCGTCACCGATAGGCTCGATGGCTACTTCGACCATCATCAACGACGCAGTCCAGGGTGAGACCTTTCTCCCCGGATAGATCTTCATATTCGGCGGCTTTGCACTGCGGGCCAATTCACTTGGCCAGCTAGAGCAGATCGAAAGCTACGCCCCTGGCCGTTAGGTCAGATTTGGAAGTTTAAACTTCACGGCGGACATCCGCGGGGACTTGATCTTCGATGGATTCGAGCCACAGCCGAGCGTGCCGCACTGTCACGGCGAGCATGATTTAGCTCTGCAGCCGGACAGTACCCTGGAGGCCGCACTCGAACCTGCTCCGATCTTCAATTTGGAGCCGGCTGCACAGATCAAGGACGGATGGCTAGACACTGCCTCGGGGGCTGCCACCTCTACGGAGATAGAGCCGAACACTAACCTTGTCCCTCATAAAGCTCGTGACTCCGAGGTGCCGGACTCCTCGCCGGACTCCGAACCTCCCGCGCCCCCTCCGATTGAATCCGATTGGGCGCCGATCATGGAGTTCACCGCAGCGGACATCTTTCAACACTCACCTTTTGGCGACATCTTGAGTTTGCTAAAGTATCTCTCGTTATCAGGAGAGCCCTGGCCGGACTGCGGTCAGGACGGTTGGAATGCGGACGACGAAGAAATTCAAAACCCACCCACCACCCAATTAATAGCCACTGTCGACGATCTAACCGACATGCTAAACTATGACTCTGAAGACATCGACGGTATGGACGACGATGCCGAAGACGACTCAGAACCAGCGCCTACCGGGCACGGGAAAGCCACCCCAACTCACGACGTATACATGGTGGATACACCAAAAGGAAGCGATAACGAGGAAAAACGGGACGTGGCGAAGGACAACTCCCCCAACAAACAACCAAAACGGCGACGCAAGCGCCGCCCGAAGACCGGCCTCAATAAAAACGGCACCCATACGGACCCGGCCCTAGAGCAGGGCGAAGCAGTGGACGACGCACATGTCAACAAGCAGCCAGCCGGACATGAATTGGACAAGCAACCCATCCCCGGCGAAGATGATCTCACATCACCAGACCATACGAATCTTCATAAAAGGCTCGTCGCCACTGCAATAAGTTTGAAGAAGGAAAAGCGGATGCTCAAAACAGCGGAGGACGCACTCAGAATGAGATGGAGCAAAGTACTCAACAGCGCAGATAAACATGGTGCTAGTCACCAGACAAAGAGCTACCCGAAGCGCAAGTTGTTGCCCGAATTTGACGAGGAGGCCTTAGAGCCCCCGCAGTCAAAAAAGAAAGAAGCCGCCTGGCCGGATAGACGACCAGATGACAGGCCAAGAGCAACAAGGGGCGCCGCACACAAGCTGGCACACGATCAGCATAAAGATCCTCGGACAAAGGACGACCCAGTCAGATCTATTTATGGGCCAAAAAAGAAGACTCCAGGAAGCAACATAACCCACCAAGCATTTGAAGACAACGGCACACCCAAATACAGGGGCGCCGCACACCCACTATGTTTCACCGACGAGGTACTGGATCATGGATTTCCAGCGGGATTCAAACCCGTAAACATAGAAGCATATGACGAAACAATAGACCCCAGAGTCTGGATTGAGGATTACATCCTACACATACATATGGCCAGAGGAGATGATCTCCATGCCATAAAATACCTACCCCTCAAGCTCAAAGGGCCAGCTCGGCATTGGCTTAAAAGCCTCCCAGAAAATACCATTGGAAGTTGGGAAGAGCTTGAGGATGCGTTTTGAGCAAATTTTCAGGGGACATATGTCCGCCCTCCGGATGCAGACGATTTAAGTCACATAACTCAACAGCCCGGAGAGTCAGCACGCAAATTCTGGAACAGGTTCCTCACTAAAAAGAACCAAATAGTAGACTGTCCAGACGCTGAAGCCTTAGCAGCCTTTAAACACAGTGTCCGAGACGAATGGCTTGCCAGACACCTCGGCTACGAAAAACCAAGAACAATGGCCGCACTAACAAGCCTCATGACCCGCTTTTGCGCGGGGGAAGACAGCTGGCTGGCTAGGTGCAGCACCAGCGACCCGAGTACATCCGAAGTTAGGGATGGAAATGGGAAATCACGACGCAGAAAAGATCAGCACCAGAATAAGGAAAATGGCCCGAATAGTACGGCGGTCAACGCCGGATTCAAAAGCTCTCGGCCGAACAACAAAACACTGCCCCTCAAGGACAACAGTGACGAGCTATCCAACCTAAATAAGATTCTGGACAGACTATGTCAAATACATGGTACCTCCGGGAAGCCTGCAAACCATACCCATAGAGATTGTTGGGTCTTCAAACAGTCCGGCCGACTTAATGCCGAACACAAGGGGCTCGACACACCAAGAAAAAGTGACGAAACCCAAAAGCAACACTCCGGAAAACAGAAGACTTTCCCACTAGAAGTCAAAGCAGTGAACTTACTTCATGTGATAACACAAAAAGACAGCGCGACACCTGCAATACCAGGACACCGCCCGCAGAATGGGGATAGACCCTACCAAAATTTGCCGTAGCAGCACTTCCTTCAAAGGAGTGACACCAGGCCTTTAAGCCAATTATACAGACTCTGTACCACTAGAGGTTGTGTTCGGTTCATCCGACAACTTCCGTCGCGAAAAGCTCACTCTCCATCGCCCCATTCAAACAGTAGCCCTTAAGCACTACTGGGGCGCGCAACTATTGCCAGCCCTAATGCAATACCACATTATGCGTTTTTTACGCTTAAGAATGCCCGGTCAACGTGGCATAATTTCATTAAAAAGTAACTCCGAGTGTTCCTCGACCATGGAGAATGTGAGACTACCTCGACAGCCACACACTAATCAGACCTTGCGGGTCAAAGCCCCTAAAAACAGGTCATTCAGACCTCGGACATGGTTAGGCGAGTCCGGCAAGGGGCTTCCCAGCCGCATATCCCCTTTATAAGGGGCCGCGTGTATAAAAAATGAGAGCCAATAAAGCTCAATTTTCTTCCTTTTATTCTATTTTTATACAACCTCTGCACGATATTTCTTGGAAACTAAGTCCTTCTCTTTTACAGATGAAGCACGTGCTACACCCGTCCAGGATACAGCACAACGGAGACACAGGCGCAGACGTGCAGCAGGGACCCGTTGCAAGGATTCTTTTCAGATTAAGACCCTGCGTCAACCTTTCTTACTGTCTCTTGTTGATACACATCCCCCGGTTTCCTACCATAACCGAGGAGGAGGCTGGCGTTTTGGCATCGGCCGCGTCAGAAGTTCCCGCCTGAACCTGGACACTAGGGGCTTAGGGCATTGTTCTGCCCGGTATCATAAAGACCGAACACCTCAGGGAGTGTTCGGCGTCTCGAGTTAGGCCTTATATGCATCAGCTCCGAATCATGTCTTTGGTCAAATGTTGGGTTTGCCTGGCTCCTGTGTTTTGCTGCCTTATGTTCCGTATCATCGGCTAACGTGGCACCAGGAGAACTATTGCGATTGTGCCCCGGTTCGGCCGGGCGAGCACCTTAGTAGAGAAGGCCGAAAACTAACTATCATGATATAGCGAGAGACTGGTCAACCACTCGATCGACCATTGGAATGTTTAGAATTCCTCCGCTTTGACGAAGGACCGCTTCCCGGTCAGGCACATACGCGCCCCGAAGTTCGGAGAGGAGCGGTGCCGCTAGGGGCTATATAGTAGCCCCACATTCGAGCTCCTATGGCTAAGTGAAAGTGATAAAGCATTATAGTCCGGTTGCCTAGTTTGCTACGCTATCACCTCCCTAAAAGGACCAAGACGTTGGATTAAGTGTAAAAAAGTGCTTTTCTTTTTGCAAACACCCCTGCACCATGTGCGTGGGGGCTGAAGCCAAAGACTACAACTTTCAGGTTATTCATACATATGCGGCCGCACAGGAGATAGTTCAATACTTGAACACACAAGTATAAAAATTTATTGCATTATAAACATGATCTCAGAAATCATACATGTCATTCAAACATAACATATTTCGAGCACTGTGACTCTATTATACAAGCGCCCTGCAGGACTTCCTCAAAATAGTGCTCGGTGGGGAATCGGCTTTTGTCCGAACCCCGGGATGCAACAGCGGTGGCATCCATCTCCGCCCAGTATGTCTTACCACGGGCGAGAGCCATCCGTGCACCTTCTATGCATGCCGACCGCTTCATCGCCCCAATACGCGGCACCGCCCCAAGGAATTGCTGCAACAAGCCAAAATAACTCTTCGGCTTGGGCCTTTTCGGCCACAGATGAGCAACCACATCCGTCATGGCAAGTCCGGACAATCTATTCATCTCAGCCCACTCAACCAGCTGATCACTCAACGGAAGTGGACGCTCCGGACTATGGAATTGAGACTAGAAAAGCTCTTCCATTTCGTGATCCTCCTGGCTTCGAAAGTGCACGACTGCGTCCGCCGCACTCGCCGCGAAGTCCAGATAAGGATCCTCCGCACCGTACAATCGGCCCAGCTGAGCATACTTCGGATCCGTGAACTTCCTACGCAGCATAAAGGGCTTTCCAGCCACAATGTCTCCGACCTGACGCAGTTCCTCCTTCATAGCCCGCATCACACTACGGGCATCCTTGGCTTCGGCGTCGGCCTTCTTCAGGTCCTCTTGCTCCCTCGGCGTTCTCCTTCAAGAACCTCTAGGCGGTCGGTAGCAACTTTTAATTTTGTGTCCATTCCGGCCATCTCCTCCCTACTTCGGTAGTGAGCAGCCTTCCCGGCTTCTAGCTCTTCCGCTGCCTTCGAGGCAGCTGCCTCGCTTTTTCTAGCTTGCTCCTTGGCCCGAGCAAGTTCTGCTTGAAGGCCTTCCATAGCAGCAGCACTATCTGCATCAGGCATACAAATTGTAAGGAATGGGCGTCAGCTCCCTTACTAGGCGACCGCAGAGCAACCACATACCTTGTGACTCATCAAGTCGTTTATTGACCAGCGAGATGTCCGCATCCGCAATGTCGAGTTGCCTCTTAAGCTCGGCAACTCCATCAGTCTGGCTGGCCACCGAACGTTCCGCCACCTGCATAGGAAAGGCGACATTCTATAACTGAGATTATGATCCTCGGCACGCTGCCGTTTTCGACAGCATACCAAGTCTCAGGGGCTACTATCTATCCAGGGCGCACTTCATGTGCAAAAAACTGTCAAAAGGTATATCATTTTTTGCGTACCTCAAATCCCGTCAGCAAACTTCTGACGGCCTCACACAACCCGCTTTCGGCGGACGAGATCCTCTCAATCACCATACTCATTAATGTGCGGTGATCTTCTGAGATGGACGCCCTCTTAAGCAAATCCTGCAACTCCACCGACCGTACTCCAATGGGTGTCGAACTCTCTGGCCCCGCCGGACTCGGGGAGACCCTCCGTGACGACACCTCGGGGTCGTCCGCCCCACACGATGGGGCGGCAGATGGAGGCATTTCGCTCTCCATCATCTCCGGACGAAGGTCTCCCGAAGATGAGCTGTGCTGAGATGGGTTGAGATCCGAACTACAAGGTGAAAACTTCGGTTAACCTTAGAAATTAAACAGGGATGTTCACTATTACAAAATTCCCCCTTTTTACTTACGGCTCACTAGAGGGCTGATTCCTTCGAGGAGACAGTAAGGCCGAGGCTCTTCCCAGCACAGGACCTTCCGGTACAGATTTCTTTCCCCGCTTTGAGGCCTTGGCCTCCGGGTCTTCGGAAGCGGTCCTCTTCTCCCCCTGGAAGGAGGGACTCTCGATTCCTCCCTTACTGAAAGCCTCCGTGGCTGAGGTGGTAGATCCCCTGTGCCCTTCTTCGCCCTCCTCCGAAGGTGCTGAAGGAAATATGCCCTAGAGGCAATAATAAAGTTATTATTTATTTCCTCATATCATGATAAATGTTTATTATTCATGCTAGAATTGTATTAACCGGAAACATGATACATGTGTGAATACATAGACAAACATATAGTCACTAGTATGCCTCTACTTGACTAGCTCATTAATCAAAGATGGTTATGTTTCCTAACCATTGACATGTGTTGTCATTTGATTAATGGGATCACATCATTAGGAGAATGAGGTGATTGACATGACCCATCCCGTTAGCTTAGCACTTGATCGTTTAGTATTCTGCTATTGCTTCCTTCATGACTTATACATGTTCCTGTAACTATGAGAATTGTGTAACTCCCGTTTACCGGAGGAACACTTTGGGTACTACCAAACGTCACAACATAACTGGGTGATTATAAAGGAGTACTACAGGTGTCTCCGAAGGTACATGTTGAGTTAGCATAATTCGAGATTAGGTTTTGTCACTCCGATTGTCGGAGAGGTATCTCTTGGCCCTCTCGGCAATGCTCATCACCTAAGCCTTGCAAGCATGTAACTAATGAGTTAGTTATAAGATGAAGTATTACAGAACGAGTAAAGAGACTTGTCGATAACGAGATTGAACTAGGTATTGGATACCGACGATCGAATCTCGGACAAGTAACATACCGATGACAAAGGGAACAACGTATGTTGTTATGCGGTTTGACCGATAAAGATCTTCGTAGAATATGTAGGAACCAATATGGGCATCCAGGTCCCGCTATTGGTTATTGACCAGAGATGTGTCTCAGTCATGTCTACATCGTTCTCGAACCGTAGGGTCCGCACGCTTAAGGTTTCGATGACAGTTATATTATGAGTTTATGTATTTTGATGTACCGAAGGTTGTTCGGAGTCCCGGATATGATTAAGGACATGACGAGGAGTCTCGAAATGGTCGAGACATAAAGATTGATATATTGGACGGATATATTTGGACACCGGAAAGGTTCCGGAGAAGTTTGGAGCCCCGGGAGGTTACCGGAACCCCCCGGGAGGTATATGGGCCTTATTGGGCCCATGTAGGAGGAAGAGAGAAGGAGCAAGGGAGGGGGCGCGCCCCCCAAGCCCAATCTGAATTGGGGAGGGGGCCGCCCCCCCCTTTCCTTTCTCCTTCCCCCTCTTCCTATTACTACTACTAGTACTACTTCCTAATACTAGTACTCTTTCCTTCCCCCTCCAAATAAGATAAGGAAAAGAGAGGGAAACCTACTTGGAGTAGGTTTCCCCCTCCTCATGGCGCGCCCCCCTAGGGCCGGCCACCTCCTCCCTCCCTCCTTTATATATGGGGGTAGGGGGGCACCCTAGAACACACAAGTTGATCATTGATCGTTCCTTAGCCGTGTGCGGTGCCCCCCTCCACGATATTACACCTCGGTCATATTGTAGCGGTGCTTAGGCGAAGCCCTGCAACAGGAGAACATCAAGATCGTCACCACGCCGTCGTGCTGACGGAACTCCCCCTCGGCGCCTCTGCTGGATCGGAGATCGAGGGTGCGTCATCGAGTTGTACGCGTGTCAAGAACTCGGAGGTGCCGGAGTAATGGTACTTGGATCGGTTGAACCGGAGGACGTACGACTACTTCCTCTACGTTGCGTCAACGCTTCCGCTTTGGTCTACAAGGGTACGTAGACAACACTCTCCCCTCGTTGCTATATCATCACCATGATCTTGCGTGTGCGTAGGAAACTTTTTGAAATTACTACGTTCCCCAACAGTGGCATCCGAGCCTAGGTTTTATGCGTTAATGTTATATGCACGAGTAGAACACAAGTGAGTTGTGGACGATATAAGTCATACTGCCTACCAGCATGTCATACTTTGGTTCAGCGGTATTGTGAGATGAAGCGGCCCGGACCGACATTACGCGTACGCTTACGTGAAACTAGTTTCACCGTTACGAGCACTCGTGCTTAAAGGTGGCTGGCGGGTGTCTGTCTCTCTCACTTTAGTTGAACCGAGTGTGGCTACGCCCGGTCCTTGTGAAGGTTAAAACGGAGTCTATTTGACAAACTATCATTGTGGTTTTGATGCGTAGGTGAGATTGGTTCTTGCTTAAGCCCGTAGCAGCCACGTAGAATTTGCAACAACAAAGTAGAGGACGTCTAACTTGTTTTTGCAGGGCATGTTGTGATGTGATATGGCCAAGACATGATGCTATATTTTATTGTATGAGATGATCATGTTTTGTAACCGAAGTTATCGGCAACTGGCAGGAGCCATATGGTTGTCGCTTTATTGTATGAAATCCAAACGCCCTATAATTGCTTTACTTTATCACTAAGCGGTAGCGATAGTCGTAGAAGCAATAGATGGCGTAACGACAACGATGCTACGATGGAGATCAAGGTGTCGCGCCAGTGACGATGGTGATCACGACGGTGCTTCGAAGATGGAGATCACAAGCACAAGATGATGATGGCCATATCATATCACTTATATTGATTGCATGTGATGTTTATCCTTTATGCATCTTATCTTGCTTTGATTGACGGTAGCATTTTAAGATGATCTCTCACTAATTATCAAGAAGTGTTCTCCCTGAGTATGCACCGTTGCGAAAGTTCTTCGTGCTGAGACACCACGTGATGATCGGGTGTGATAGGCTCTACGTTCAAATACAACGGGTGCAAAACAGTTGCACACGCGGAATACTCAGGTTATACTTGACGAGCCTAGCATATACAGATATGGCCTCGGAACACGGGGACCGAAAGGTCGAGCGTGAATCATATAGTAGATATGATCAACATAGAGATGTTCACCATTGAAACTACTCCATCGCACGTGATGATCGGACATGGTTTAGTTGATTTGGATCACGTAATCACTTAGATGACTAGAGAGATGTCTGTCTAAGTGGGAGTTCTTTAGTAATATGATTAATTGAACTTAAATTTATCATGAACTTAGTACCTGATAGTATTTTGCTTGTCTATGTTTGTTTGTAGATAGATGGCTCGTGCTGTTGTTCCGTTGAATTTTAATGCGTTCCTTGAGAAAGCAAAGATTGAAAGATGATGGTAGCAATTACATGGACTGGGTCCGTAACCTAAGGATTATCCTCATTGCTGCACAGAAGAGTTACATCCTGGAAGCACCGCTGGGTGCCAGGCCTGCTGCTGATGCAACTGACGATGTTAAGAACGTCTGGCAGAGCAAAGCTGATGACTACTCTATAGTTCAGTGTGCCATGCTTTACGGCTTAGAACCGGGTCTTCAACGACGTTTTGAACGTCATGGGGCATATGAGATGTTCCAGGAGTTGAAGTTAATATTTCAAGCAAATGCCCGGATTGAGAGATATGAAGTCTCCAATAAGTTCTACAGCTGCAAGATGGAGGAGAACAGTTCTGTCAGTGAGCATATACTCAAAATGTCTGGGTATAATAATCACTTGATTCAACTGGGAGTTAATCTTCCGGATGATAGCGTCATTGACAGAACTCTCCAATCACTGCCACCAAGCTACAAGAGCTTTGTGATGAACTATAATATGCAAGGGATGAACAAGACTATTCCCGAGCTCTTCGCGATGCTGAAAGCCGCGGAGGTAGAAATCAAAAAGGAGCATCAAGTGTTGATGGTCAACAAGACCACTGGTTTCAAGAAAAGGGGCAAAGGGAAGAAGAAGGGGAACTTCAAAAGGAACGGCAAACAAGTTGCTGCTCAAGTGAAGAAACCCAAGTCTGGACCTAAGCCTGAAACTGAGTGCTTCTACTGCAAGCAGACTGGACACTGGAAACGGAACTGCCCCAAGTATTTGGCGGATAAGAAGGATGGCAAAGTGAACAAAGGTATATGTGATATACATGTTATTGATGTGTACCTTACTAATGCTCGCAGTAGCACCTGGGTATTTGATACTGGTTCTGTTGCTAACATTTGCAACTCGAAATAGGGACTACGGATTAAGCAAAGATTAGCTAAGCACGAGGTGACGATGCGCGTGGGAAATGGTTCCAAAGTCGATGTGATCGCGGTCGGCACGCTACCTCTACATCTACCATCGGGATTAGTTTTAGACCTGAATAATTGTTATTTGGTGCCTGCGTTGAGCATGAACATTATATCTGGATCTTGTTTGAGGCGAGACGGTTATTCATTTAAATCAGAGAATAATGGTTGTTCTATTTATATGAGTAATATCTTTTATGGTCATGCACCCTTGAAGAGTGGTCTATTTTTATTAAATCTCGATAGTAGTGATACACATATTCATAATGTTGAAGCCAAAAGATGCAGAGTTGATAATGATAGTGCAACATATTTGTGGCACTGCCGTTTAGGTCATATCGGTGTAAAACGCATGAAGAAACTCCATACCGATGGACTTCTGGAATCACTTGATTATGAATCACTTGGTACTTGCGAACCGTGCCTCATGGGCAAGATGACCAAAACACCGTTCTCCGGATCTATGGAGAGAGCAACAGATTTGTTGGAAATCATACATACAGATGTATGTGGTCCGATGAATGTTGAGGCTCGTGGCGGATATCGTTATTTCCTCACCTTCACAGATGATTTGAGCAGATATGGGTATATCTACTTGATGAAGCACAAGTCTGAAACATTTGAAAAGTTCAAAGAATTTCAGAGTGAAGTAGAAAATCATCGTAACAAGAAAATAAAGTTTCTACGATCTGATCGTGGAGGAAAATATTTGAGTTACGAGTTTGGTTTACATTTGAAACAATGTGGAATAGTTTCGCAACTCACGCCACCTGGAACACCACAGCGAAATGGTGTGTCCGAACGTCGTAATCGTACTTTACTTGATATGGTGCGATCTATGATGTCTCTTACCGATTTACCGCTATCGTTTTGGGGTTATGCTTTAGAGACGGCCGCATTCACGTTAAATAGGGCACCATCAAAATCCGTTGAGATGACGCCTTATGAACTGTGGTTTGGCAAGAAACCAAAGTTGTCGTTTCTCAAAGTTTGGGGCTACGATGCTTATGTGAAGAAACTTCAACCAGATAAGCTCGAACCCAAATCGGAGAAATGTGTCTTCATAGGATACCCAAAGGAGACAATTGGGTACACCTTCTATCACAGATCTGAAGGCAAGATTTTCGTTGCTAAAATCGGATCCTTTCTAGAGAAGGAGTTTCTCTCGAAAGAAGTGAGTGGGAGGAAAGTAGAACTTGATGAGATAACTGTATCTACTCCCTTATTGGAAAGTAGTTCATCACAAGAACCGGTTCCTGTGACAACTACACCAATTAGTGAGGAAGCTAATGATATTGATCATGAAACTTCAGATCAAGTTTCTACTGAACCTCGTAGGTCTACCAGAGTAAGATCCGCACCAGAGTGGTACGGAAATCCTATTCTGGAAGTCATGTTACTAGACCATGATGAACCTACGAACTATTAGGAAGCGATGATGAGCCCAGATTCCGCAAAATGGCTAGAGGCCATGAAATCTAAGATAGGATCCATGTATGAAAACAAAGTATGGACTTTGGTTCACTTGCCCGATGATCGGCAAGCCATTGAGAATAAATGGATCTTTAAGAAGAAGACTGACGCTGATGGTAATGTTACTGTCTACAAAGCTCGACTTGTTGCAAAAGTTTTTCGACAAGTTCAAGGGGTTGACTACGATGAGACTTTCTCACCCGTAGCGATGCTTAAGTCTGTCCAAATCATGTTGGCTATTGCTGCATTTCATGATTATGAAATTTAGCAAATGGATGTCAAGACTGCATTCTTGAATGGATTTCTAGAAGAAGAGTTGTATATGATGCAACCTGAAGGTTTTGTTGATCCAAAAGGTGCTGACAAAGTGTGCAAGCTCCAACGTTCCATTTATGGACTGGTGCAAGCATCTCGGAGTTGGAATAAACGTTTTGATAGTGTGATCAAAGCATATGGTTTTATACAGACTTTTGGAGAAGCCTGTATTTACAAGAAAGTGAGTGGGAGCTCTGTAGCATTTCTAGTTTTATATGTTGATGACATATTATTAATTGGAAATGATATAGAATTTCTGGATAGCATAAAGGGATACTTGAATAAAAGTTTTTCTATGAAAGACCTCGGTGAAGCTGCTTACATATTGGGCATCAAGATCTATAGAGATAGATCAAGACGCTTAATAGGACTTTCACAAAGTACATACCTTGACAAAATTTTGAAAAAGTTCAAAATGGATCAGGCAAAGAAAGGATTCTTGCCTGTGCTACAAGGTGTGAAGTTGAGTCAAACTCAATGCCCGACCACAGCAGAAGATAGAGAGAAAATGAAAGCTGTTCCCTATGCTTCAGCCATAGGCTCTATCATGTATGCAATGCTGTGTACCAGACCTGACGTATGCTTAGCAATAAGCTTGGCAGGTAGGTACCAAAGTAATCCAGGAGTGGATCACTGGACAGCGGTCAAGAACATCCTGAAATACCTGAAAAGGACTAAGGATATGTTTCTCGTATATGGAGGTGACAAAGAGCTAGTCGTAAATGGTTACGTCGATGCAAGCTTTGACACTGATCCGGATGATTCTAAATCGCAGACCGGATACGTGTTTTTATTAAACGGTGGAGCTGTAAGTTGGTGCAGTTCTAAACAAACCATCGTGGCGGGATCTACATGTGAAGCGGAGTACATAGCTGCTTCTGAAGCAGCAAATGAAGGAGTCTGGATGAAGGAGTTCATTTCCGATCTAGGTGTCATACCTAGTGCATCGGGACCAATGAAGATCTTCTGTGACAATACTGGTGCAATTGCCTTGGCAAAGGAATCCAGATTTCACAAGAGGACCAAGCACATCAAGAGATGCTTCAATTCCATTCGGGACCAAGTCCAAGTGGGAGACATAGAGATTTGCAAGATACATACAGATCTGAATGTTGCAGACCCGTTGACTAAGCCTCTCTCACGAGCAAAACATGATCAGCACCAAGACTCCATGGGTGTTAGAATCATTACTATGTAATCTAGATTATTGACTCTAGTGCAAGTGGGAGACTGAAGGAAATATGCCCTAGAGGCAATAATAAAGTTATTATTTATTTCCTCATATCATGATAAATGTTTATTATTCATGCTAGAATTGTATTAACCGGAAACATGATACATGTGTGAATACATAGACAAACATATAGTCACTAGTATGCCTCTACTTGACTAGCTCATTAATCAAAGATGGTTATGTTTCCTAACCATTGACATGTGTTGTCATTTGATTAATGGATCACATCATTAGGAGAATGAGGTGATTGACATGACCCATCCCGTTAGCTTAGCACTTGATCGTTTAGTATTCTGCTATTGCTTCCTTCATGACTTATACATGTTCCTGTAACTATGAGAATTGTGTAACTCCCGTTTACCGGAGGAACACTTTGGGTACTACCAAACGTCACAACATAACTGGGTGATTATAAAGGAGTACTATAGGTGTCTCCGAAGGTACATGTTGAGTTAGCATAATTCGAGATTAGGTTTTGTCACTCCGATTGTCGGAGAGGTATCTCTGGGCCCTCTCGGCAATGCTCATCACCTAAGCCTTGCAAGCATGTAACTAATGAGTTAGTTATAAGATGAAGTATTACAGAACGAGTAAAGAGACTTGTCGATAACGAGATTGAACTAGGTATTGGATACCGACGATCGAATCTCGGACAAGTAACATACCGATGACAAAGAGAACAACGTATGTTGTTATGCGGTTTGACCGATAAAGATCTTCGTAGAATATGTAGGAACCAATATGGGCATCCAGGTCCCGCTATTGGTTATTGACCAGAGATGTGTCTCAGTCATGTCTACATCGTTCTCGAACCGTAGGGTCCGCACGCTTAAGGTTTCGATGACAGTTATATTATGAGTTTATGTATTTTGATGTACCGAAGGTTGTTCGGAGTCCCGGATATGATTACGGACATGACGAGGAGTCTCGAAATGGTCGAGACATAAAGATTGATATATTGGACGGATATATTTGGACACCGGAAAGGTTCCGGAGAAGTTTGGAGCCCCGGGAGGTTACCGGAACCCCCCGGGAGGTATATGGGCCTTATTGGGCCCATGTAGGAGGAAGAGAGAAGGAGAAAGGGAGGGGGCGCGCCCCCCCAAGCCCAATCTGAATTGGGGAGGGGGCCGGCCCCCCCTTTCCTTTCTCCTTCCCCCTCTTCCTATTACTACTACTAGTACTACTTCCTAATACTAGTACTCTTTCCTTCCCCCTCCAAATAAGATAAGGAAAAGAGAGGGAAACCTACTTGGAGTAGGTTTCCCCCTCCTCATGGCGCGCCCCCCCTAGGGCCGGCCACCTCCTCCCTCCCTCCTTTATATATGGGGGTAGGGGGGCACCCTAGAACACACAAGTTGATCATTGATCGTTCCTTAGCCGTGTGCGGTGCCCCCCTCCACGATATTACACCTTGGTCATATTGTAGCGGTGCTTAGGCGAAGCCCTGCAACAGGAGAACATCAAGATCGTCACCACGCCGTCATGCTGACGGAACTCCCCCTTGGCGCCTCTGCTGGATCGGAGATCGAGGGTGCGTCATCGAGCTGTACGCGTGTCAAGAACTCGGAGGTGCCGGAGTAACGGTACTTGGATCGGTTGAACCGGAGGACGTACGACTACTTCCTCTACGTTGCGTCAACGCTTCTGCTTTGGTCTACGAGGGTACGTAGACAACACTCTCCCCTCGTTGCTATATCATCACCATGATCTTGCGTGTGCGTAGGAAATTTTTTGAAATTACTACGTTCCCCAACAGGTGCAACCTCTAACATTTTGATTAACACGGGATCCTGCATGGGCTCAGGGAGGGGGGCCGGACACCGTATTAGTTTTGCTTGCGCTATCCACTCCTGTCCAAGGGATAGCTGGTTAAAAGGCAAACCCACAGTAAATAAATGGACGATGTGTCCGGACACAGGGGAACTTACTTGAGTATCCGGGCGATTGCAGCTTAGGCCAGCATCCTCGGTCAATTCCGGACGCATCTCTTGCGGTCCGAAGAACAGTTTGTACATCTCCACGGGTGTCAAACCCATGAAGTGTTGAAGAGCTCGTGGCACCTCCATATTAAATTCCCACAGGCGGAGGGGGCGACGTTTGCAGGGCAGTAGGCGCCGGATCAACATAACCTGTACCACTACGGCCAGATTGATCTCCCTTTCTTGGAGGCCTCGAATCTGGTCCTGCAACAGGGGAACGTCCTTGGACGGCCCCCAGTCACGCCCCTTGTTGACCCATGACGTCAGCCATTGTGGAGGGCCTGAGCGGAAGACGGGCGACAGCCTCTGCCTGCTGCCCCTGGGAGCGGTGATATAGAACCACTCCTGTTGCCACAAGCCGAGCTCCTCCTGAAAAGAGCCCTCGGGCCATGGAGCATCGGCCCTCTTACTTATAACCGCCCCTCCGCACTCTGCCTGACGCTCCTCAATCACCTTCGGCTCCACGTTGAAGGTTTTGAGCCACAAGCCAAAGTGAGGGGTAGTGCGGAGGAAGGCTTCGCAGACGACAATGAATGATGAGATGTGGAGGATAGACTCCGGAGCCAAGTCATGGAATTCCAGCCCATAATAAAACATGAGCCCCCTCACGAAGGGATCCGTCGGGAAGCCTAAACCCCGACGGAGGTGAGACACGAACACGACGCTCTCGCCATGCTCGGGAGTAGGAATAACTTGCCCTCGGGCAGGCAGCCTATGCGAAATCTCGTAGGTTAAGTACCTGGCGTCTCTTAGCTTTAGCACGTCCCCTTCCGTGACGGAGGAGGGCATCCACCGGCCTCGTAGGTCAGGGCCGGACATTGTCGAAGATCGAAGGTACCCGAATATGGAGCCTTGGGTGTTGGAACTCGGGGCGAGGGGCGGATTCGATAGAGGATTGAAGGAAAAGAACGGGCCTTGGTCTCATTATAAAGAGGGAGAATACCAAGAGCCGTCCCCGTGACCGTTTGGAACCCGCCTTCGATGGAGGGGGCGTGGCAACGGGCACGGTTGGGTTACCCATGTCCGTATTGATGGGAATCCCGGAATAAGGGGAACACGATCTCTGCTTCGACAAGACGTGCCAAGGAAACCGCCTCGCTAAACGCGCTGAGGTGGAACAATAAAAACAATTTGAAGGCTTGGTAGTGGTGTGATGTTACGCCACAAAATACGTCAGCAGATTGAACCTGTGTAATATTATTCTCTCTACGGTGGTATGTGGAATTTATTTTGCAGAGCCGGACACTATCCTGGTGTTCACAATCTTCTATAAATTATTCGGAGGAAGAACCCGCCTTGCAATGCCGAAGACAACATGCGCGCCGGACTCATCGTCTTTGAAGCCTGGTTCAGGGGCTACTGAGGGAGTTCCGGACTAGGGGGTGTCCGGATAGCCGAACTATCATCATCGGCCGGACTCCAAGACTATGAAGATACAAGATTGAAGACTTCGTCCCCTGTCCGGATGGGACTTTCCTTGGCGTGGAAGGCAAGCTTGGCGATACGGATATGTAGATCTCCTACCATTGTAACCGACTCTGTGTAACCCTAGCCCTCTACGGTGTCTATATAAACCAGATGGCTTTAGTCCATAGGACGAACAACAATCATACCATAGGCTAGCTTCTAGGGTTTAGCCTCCTTGATCTCGTGGTAGATCCACTCTTGTAACACATATCATCAATATTAATCAAGCAGGACATGGGGTTTTACCTCCATCAAGAGGGCCCGAACCTGGGTAAAACATCGTGTCCCTTGTCTCCTGTTACCATACGCCTAGACGCACAGTTCGGGACCCCCTACCCGAGATCCGCCGGTTTTGACACCGACAGTGGCACTCCAGCAGGGCTTCGCCAAGCACTGCGGGAGACGAGGAGGGAGAGGGGTAGGGCTGCGCCAGGAGAGAGGGAAACTCATGTTCATGGCAGCCCCAAAAAAACCACTATATATAGGGGAAGGGGAGAGGGGGACGGCCCCCTCCAGATCCCATCTAGAGGGGAGGGGCGGCGGCTAGGAGGGGAGGCTTGCCCCCCAAGCAAGGTGGAGGCGCCCCCTTCCCCTAGGGTTTTCAACCCTAGGCGCCTTGGGCCCTTGGAGAGGGGTGCACCAGCCCACTAGGGGCTGGTTCCCTCCCATATTCAGCCCATCAAGCCCCCCGGGGCAGGTGGCCCCACCCGGTGGACCTCCGGACACCTTTCGGTGGTCCCGGTACAATACCGATAACCCCCAAACTATTCCGATGACTGAAACTCGACTTCCCATATATAAATCTTTACCTACAGACCATTCCGGAACTCCTCGTGACGTCCGGGATCTCATCCAGGACTTCGAACAACATTCGGTAACCACATACAAACTTCCTTTATAACCCTAGCATCATCGAACCTTAAGTGTGTAGACCCTACGGGTTCGGGAATCATGCAGACATGACCGAGACAGCTCTCTGGCCAATAACCAACAGCGGGATCTGGATACCCATGTTGGCTCCCACATGTTCCACGATGATCTCATCGGATGAACCACGATGTCAAGGATTCAAGCAATCCCGTATACAATTCCCTTTGTCAATCGGTATGTTACTTGCCCGAGATTCGATCGTCGGTATCCCAATACCTCGTTCAATCTTGTTACCGGCAAGTCACTTTACTCGTTCCGTAATGCATGATCCCGTGACTAACTACTTAGTCACATTGAGCTCATTATGATGATGCATTACTGAGTGGGCCCAGAGATACCTCTCCGTCATACGGAGTGACAAATCCTAGTCTAGATTCGTGCCAACCCAACAGACACTTTTGGAGATACCTGTAGTGCACCTTTATAGCCACCCAGTTACGTTGTGACGTTTGGTACACCCAAAGCACTCCTACGGTATATGGGAGTTACACAATCTCATGGTCTAAGGAAATGATACTTGACATTAGAAAAGCTCTTAGCAAACGAACTACACGATCTTGTGCTATGCTTAGGATTGGGTCTTGTCCATCACATCATTCTCCTAATGATGTGATCCCGTTATCAATGACATCCAATGTCCATGGTCAGGAAACAATAACCATCTATTGATCAACGAGCTAGTCAACTAGAGGCTCACTAGGGACATGTTGTGGTCTATGTATTCACACATGTATTACGGTTTCCAGCTAATACAATTATAGCATGAACAATAGACAATTATCATGAACAAGGAAATACAATAATAACCATTTTATTATTGCCTCTAGGGCATATTTCCAACAGTGGACACCCTCTCCCCCTCTCGTTGCTATGCATCTCCTAGATAGATCTTGCGTGAGCGTAGGATTTTTTTTTTGAAATTGCATGCTACATTTCCCAATAGTGGTATCAGAGCCAGGTCTATGCATAGATGATATGGATGAGTAGAACACAAAGAGTTGTGTGCGGTGATTGTCATACTGCTTACCACCAATGTCTTATTTTGATTCGGTGGTATTGTTGGATGAAGTGGCCCGGACCAACCTTACGTGACCGCGTTCATGAGACCGGTTCCACCGACAGACATGCAACTAGTTTTGCATAAAGGTGGCTGGCGGGTGTCTGTTTCTCCAACTTTAGTTAAATCGAATTTGACTGGGGCCAATCCTTGTGAAGGTTAAAACAGCAAACTTGATAAATCACCATTGTGGTTTTTGTGCCGTAGGTATGTACGATTCATGCTAGCAGCCTGTAGCAGCCACGTAAAACTTGCAACAAACAAAGTAGAGGACATCTAACTTGTTTTTGCAGGGCTTGTTGTGATGTGATATGGTCAAGACATGATGTGATATATAGATTGTTGCATGAGATGATCATGTTTTGTAAAAGTTATCGGCAACTAGCAGGAGCCATATGGTTGTTGCTTTATTGTATGAAATACAAGCGCTATGTAATTGCTTTACTTTATCACTAAGCGGCAGCGATAGTCGTAGAAGCAATAGTTGACGAGACGACCACGCCGCTACGATGGAGATCAAGGTGTCAAGCCGGCGACGATGGAGATCATGATGTTGCTTCGGTGATGGAGATCATGATCATAAGATGATGATGGCCATATCATTTCACATATTTTGATTGCATGTGATGTTTACTTTTATGCATATTGTTTTGCTTAGTACAGCGGTAGCATTATAAGATGATCCCTCACTAAATTTCAAGGTATAAGTGTTCTCCCCGAGTATGCACCGTTGCGAAAGTTCTTCGTGCTGAGACACCACGTGATGATCGGATGTGATAAGCTCTATGTTCAAATACAACGGGTGCAAACCATATTTGCACACGCGGAATACTCGGGTTAAACTTGACGAGCCTAACATATACAGATATGGCCTCGGAACATTGGAGACCAAAAGGTCGAACATGAATCATATAGTAGATATGATCAACATAGTGATGTTCACCATTGAAGACTACTCCATCTCACGTGATGATCGGACATGGTTTAGTTGATTTGGATCACGTATCATTTAGATGACTAGAGGGATGTCTATCTATGTGGGAATTCCTTAGTAATTTGATTAACTAAACTTAATTTATCATGAACTTAGTCCTGATAGTTTTTGCATATCTATGTTGTAGATCAATGGCCCGTGCTACCGTTCCTTTGAATTTTAATGCGTTCCTAGAGAAAGCTAAGTTGAAAGATGATGGCAGCAACTACACGGACTGGGTCCGTAACTTGAGGATTATCCTCATTGCTGCACAGAATAGTTATGTTCTTGATGCACCGCTAGGTGTACCACCTACCCCAGCAACTGCAGACATTGTGAATGTCTGGCAGTCGCGTGTTGATGACTACTCATTAGTTTAGTGTACCATGATTTATGGCTTAGGATCGGGACTTCAAAGACGTTTTGAACGTCATGGACCATATGAGATGTTCCAGGAGTTGAAGTTAATATTTCAAGCAAATGCCTGAGTTGAGAGATATGAAGTCTCCAACAAGTTCTATAGCTGCAAGATGGATGAGAACAGTCCTATTAGTGAGCACATACTTAGAATGTCTGGGTACCATAATCACTTGACTCAGTTGGGAGTTAATCTTCCAGATGATTGTGTCATTGACAGAGTTCTTCAATCACTACCACCAAGCTACAAAGGCTTCATGATGAACTACAATATGAAGGGATGGAAAAGACTATTCCCGAGCTCTTCGCGATGCTAAAGGCCGTGGAGGTAGAAATCAAGAAGGAGCATCAAGTGTTGATGGTTAACAAGACCACTAGTTTCAAGAAAAAGGGCAACGGTAAAAAGAAGGGGAACTTCAAAAAGACTGACAAGCAAGTTGTCGCTCCCGGGAAGAAACCCAAGTTTGGACCCAAGCCTGAAACTAAGTGCTCCTACTACAAAGGGAGACTGGTCACTGGAAGCGGAACTGCCCCAAGTATTTGGCGGATAAGAAGGATGGAAGGTGAACAAAGGTATATTTGATATACATGTTATTGATGTGTACCTTACTAATTCTTGTAGTAGTTGAAAGATCGAGGATGTCGCCTAGAGGGGGGGTGAATATGCGCTTTAAAATAATTACGGTTTAGGCTTGAACAAATGCGGAATAAACCTAGCGGTTAATTTGTCAAGCACAAAACCTACAACAACTAGGCTCACCTATGTGCACCAACAACTTATGCTAAGCAAGATAAGCAACTATGTGATAGCAAGATATATGACAAAGAACAGTATGGCTAACACAAAGTAAAGTGCATAAGTAAAGGGGCTCGGGTAAGAGATAACCGAGGCACGCGGAGACGATGATGTATCCCGAAGTTCACACCCTTGAGGATGCTAATCTCCGTTTGGAGCGGTGTGAGGCACAATGCTCCCCAAGAAGCCACTAGGGCCACCGTAATCTCCTCACACCCTCGCACAATGCAAGATGTCGTGATTCCACTAAGGGACCCTTGAGGGAGGTCACCGAACCCGTACAAATGGCGACCCTTGGGGGCGGTCACCGAACCCGTACACTTTGGCAACCCTTGGGGGCGGTCATCGGTACTCGTCAAATTGCTCGGGGCGATCTCCACAACCTAATTGGAGACCCCGACGCTTGCCCGGAGCTTTACACCACAATGATTGAGCTCCGAACACCACCAACCGTCTAGGGCACCAAGGCACCCAAGAGGAACAAGCTCTAGGGTGCCCAAACACCCAAGAGTAATAAGCTTCTCAAACTTCACTTCCACGTATCACCGTGGAGAACTCAAACCGATGCACCAAATGCAATGGCAAGGGCACACGGAGTGCCCAAGTCCTTCTCTCCCAAATCCCACCAAAGAAACTAATGCTAGGGAGGAAAATGAGAGGAAGAACGAAAGAAGAACACGAAGAACTCCAAGACCTAGATCCAAGGGGTTCCCCTCACTTAGAGGAGAAAGTGATTGGTGGAAACGTGGATCTAGATCTCCTCTCTCTTTTCCCTCAAAAACTAACAAGAATCCATGGAGGGATTGAGAGTTAGCAAGCTCGAAGAAGGTCAACAATGGGGGAAGAACACGAGCTCAAAGGATAAGGTTGAATGGGGAAGAAGACCCCCTTTTATAGGAGCTCCCGAATCCAACCGTTATGCTCACAGCCCGCACAGAGTGGTACTACCGCTCCAAGGAGCGGTACTACCACTCCAAGGAGCGGTACTACCACTCCAAGGAGCGGTACTACCGCTAGGGCGGCAGTACCCCTTCGAAACACAACAGCGAGGAGGCAAAAAGGCCAAAAGAACCTTCGGAGCGGTAGTACCGCTCGACCTCACGGTACTACCGCAAATGGTAGCGGTACTACTGCTTGCGAGCGGTATTAAAAAATACTTCTGTGCCTACTTCCGCTAAGCAAAACACGAGATTTTGGTCCGGAGCGGTACTACCGCTTAGGAGCCGCGATAGTACTGCTGTGGAGCGGTACTACCGCTCAGGAGCCGCGGTAGTACTGCTCTGGAGCGGTAGTAAAAAATTACATCCGCTCCAGTCGCGGTAGTACCGCTGCAGCCTTTACCAAAACAACCACAACTTTTGCAAACGGATTCCGAATTCAACGAAACCAAGTTTGTTGGAAAGCTAATGACATGGTCTAACACAATATTGATAGAAATATCAATAATAAGCAAATGAGAAAAGTCCCATAAGAAAATGGTGAGAACCCTTCATCGGATAAGACCGGTAAAACCTCCAACACCGAAAACATCATAGAAGACGCATGCAAACTCCGTTTTCGATGAACTCAAGCTTGTCATCAAGATGACCATAAGCTCTAAGACTCACAAAGATAAGCAAACAAGAACCAAGAAACATGATGCAAGGATGCAATGGTTTGAGCTCTCTACTAACGATACGATCAAGCTACCAACTTGAGAGCCCCCCTTGATAGTACGGCAAACGATCCTATAACTCGGTCTCCCAACTACCACCACAAGACCGGTAAAATAGAAAACCTATCAAGGGAAAACCTTTGCCTTGCACATGGTCCACTTGAGCTAGATGAAGATGATCTTGACTCCCTCAAGTTGGACCACCTTTCTTGATTGTGTTGGCTCGATGAAGACTAGATGATTGCTCCCCCATAGTTCACTATGGGTGAGCCACTCTTCGGCACATCTTCACAAGTCCATTGACAACACAATGGATGGCAAGATTGAAGCACTTGATCTCTTCATGATGCTCCACTTGAACTTGCACACGGCAATCTTGATGACGATCACCACTTGATGTCATCCTTTCCATGGGTTGTATGATATCTTCCTCTTGACGCAAGCCCATGGATACGTACCTAACCCCACATACAACTCTCACATAGACCATGGGTTAGTACATAAGGTATAATGGACAATGCTTACCATACCATGGGATCACTTGATCCCTCTCGGTACATCTTCTATGCTTTGTGAGTTGATCAACTTGATTCACTCTTGACTTAGTCTTGATCAACCTTGAATCTTTGCAACTCTCTTCATTTGGATGATGTCTTGAAGGTAAACATGAATGATCACACAACCTTCTTCTTCAAGACATGCTTGCAATAAGCTCAACACTCGCATGACCAATCTTTGGATAATTCCTTAATAGCACCTTGGTCAACTCAAAAACTCCTTGAAACCAACACATGGACTTCAAGAAAAGCCTATGGACAAATCCTTCAAATACAACTCAGACAACCATTAGTCCATAGAGATTGTCATCAATTACCAAAACCAAACATGGGGGCACCGCATGTTCTTTTAGTAGTGCCTCGGTATTTGATACCGGTTCGGTGCTCATATTTGTAACTTGAAGTAGGGACTACAGACTAAATGAGGATTGGCTAAGGACGAGGTGACAATGTGCGTCGGAAATGGTTCCAAGGTTGATGTGATCGCTGTCGACACACTACCTCTACATCTACCTTCGGGGTTAGTTTTAGACCTGAATAATAGTTATTTGGTGCCAGCGTTGAGCATGAAGATTATATCTGGATCTTGTTTAGTGCGAGAAGGTTATTCATTTAAATCAGAGAATAATGCTTGTTCTATTTATATGAGTAATATCTTTTATGGGCGTGCACCCTTGAAGAGTGGTCTATTGCTGTTGAATCTTGATCGTGATGATACACATATTCATTATATTGACGCCAAAAGATGCAAAGTTGATAATGATAGTGCAACTTATTTATGGCACTATCGTTTGGGTCATATTAGTGTAAAGCGCATGAAGAAACTCCATAAAGATGGACTTTTGGAATCACTTGATTATGAATCATTTGTTACTTGCGAACTGTGCCTTATGGGCAAGATGAGTAAAACTCCGTTCTCCGGAACAATGGAACGAGTTACTAACTTATTGGAAATAATACATACCGATGTGTGCGGTCCAATGAGTGTTGATGCTCGTGGCGGGGATCGTTATTTTCTGACCTTCATAGATGATTTGAGCAGATATGGGTATATCTACTTAATGAAACACAAGTCTGGAACATTTGAAAAGTTCAAAGAATTTTAGAGTGAAGTGGAGAATCATCATAACAACAAAAGAAAGTTTCTACGATTGGAGGAGAATATTTGAGTTATGAGTTTGGCCTTCATTTAAAAAAATGTGGAATAGTTTCACAACTCACGCCACCTGGAACACCACAGTGTAATGGTGTGTCCGAACGTCGTAACCGCACTTTATTGGATATGGTGCAATCTATGATGTCTCTTACTGATTTACCACTATCTTTTTGGGGTTATGCATTAGAGACATCTGCATTCACTTTAAACAGGGCACCATCAAAGTCCGTTGAGACGACACCATATGAACTGTGGTTTGGCAACAAACCTAAGTTGTCGTCCTAAAGTTTGGGGATGCGACACTTATGTCAAAAGGCTTCAGCCCGATGAGCTCAAACCCAAGTCAGAGAAATGTGTCTTCATAGGATACCCTAAGGAAACAATTGGGTACACCTTCTACCACAAGTCCGAAGGCAAGATTTTTATGTCTAAGAACGGAACCTTTATAGAGAAGGAGTTTCTCTCGAAAGAAGTGAGTGAGAGGAAAGTAGAATTTGATGAGGTAATTGTACCAGCTCTCAATTTGGAAAGTAGCTCATCCGAGAAATCTGTTCCCGTGATGCCTACACCAACTAGAGAGGAAGTTAATGATAAAGATCATGAAACTATAGATCAAGTTGCTACAGAACCTCATAGGTTTGGCAGAGCACGATCCGCACCAGAGTGGCACGGTAATCCTGTTCTGGAAGACATGTTACTTGACCATGACCACTGTTTAAGAATTCACCCGATTAATCAGTTAACGGGATAGTTAACCGCTACTCACAGCATGGCCGAATCGAATAACACCTATTCACCACATTAACTTGCCAAGCCGATTAATTGGCCAGTTAGACCAATTAATCAGTTGTCATGCCGATTAATCCCTGCTGGCCCATTAACGATTGGACAAACAAAGACCAATTTTTTGGCCCGTAACCCCTTCCAGTCCCACCCCGCTCCTTAATAGCTAGGATTAATAATTTTACCTCCTCTCTATGCTTTCATATGTGTATATCAACATGTTTTGGTATACTACATAGCTGGGAGCATAAGAGTATGGTATAATACATAAAAAATCTAGATATATGTTGGCAAGTTCGTTTTCAATCTACCGATTAATGGTCGACCTATTAATCCAGTTAATAGGCCGATTCACCGATTAATCCCTACTCCTAAACCGACCGAGCAGCTACCAGTTAACGATTTCTTGAACATTGACCATGACGAACCTACGAACTATGTAGAAGCTATGATGAGCCCAGATTCCAATAAATGGCTTGAGGCCATGAAATCTAAGATAGGATCCATCTATGAGAACAAAGTGTGGACTTTGGTGGATCTTCCCGATGATCGGCGACCCATAGAGAATAAATGGATCTTCAAGAAGAAGAATGATGTTGATGGTAATGTTACTATCTATAAAGCTTGACTTGTTGCAAAGGGTTTTCGACAAGTTCAAGGAGTTGACTATGATGAGACGTTCTCACCCGTAGCGATGCTTAAGTCTGTCTGAATCATGTTAGCAATTGCTGCATTTTATGATTATGAAATCTGGCAATGGATGTCAAAACTGCATTCCTTAATGGATTTCTTAAAAAAGAGTTATATATGACGCAACCAGAAGGTTTTGTCGATCCTAAAGGTGCTAACAAAGTGTGCAAGCTCCAGTGATCCATTTATGGACTAGTGCAAGCATCTCGGAGTTGTAATATACGCTTTGATGAGGTGATCAAAGCATATGGTTTTATACAGACTTTTGGAGAAGCCTGTATTTACAAGAAAGTGAGTGGGAGCTCTATATCATTTCTAATATTATATGTGGATGACATATTGTTGATTGGAAATGATGTAGAATTTCTGAATAGCATAAAGGGATACATGAACAAGATTTTTTCGAAGAAAGACCTCGATGAAGCTGCTTACATATTGGGCATCAAAATCTATAGAGATAGATCAAGACACTTCATAGGACTTTCACAAAGCACATGCCTTGATAAGTTTTGAAGAAGTTCAAAATGGATCAGTCAAAGAAAGGGTTCTTGCATGTGTTACAAGGTGTGAAGTTGAGTCAGACTCAATGCCCGACCACTGGAAAAGATAGAGAGAAAATGGAAGTCATTCCCTATGCTTTAGCCATAGGTTCTATCATGTATGTTATGCTGTGTACCAGACCTGATGTGTGCCTTGCTATAAGTTTAGCAGGGAGGTACCATAGTAATCTAGGAGTGGATCACTGGACAGTGGTCAACAACATCTTGAAGTACCTGAAAAGGACTAGGGATATGTTTCTCATTTATGGAGGTGACAAAGAGCTTGTCGTAAATGGTTACGTCGACGCTAGCTTTGACACTGATCTGGATGACTCTAAGTCACAATCCGGATACGTATTTTTACTGAATGGTGGAGCTGTCAATTGGTGCAGTTCCAAGCAGAGCGTCATGGCGGGATCTACATGTGAAGCAGAGTACATAGCTGCTTCGGAAGCAGCAAATGAAGGAGTTCATATCCGATCTAGGTGTAATACCTAGTGCATCGGGTCCAATGAAAATCTTTTGTGACAATACTGGAGCAATTGCCTTGGCGAAAAAGAATCCAGATTTCACAAAAAGACCAAACACATCAAGAGACGCTTCAAATCCATCCGAGATTTGGTCAAGGAGGGAGACATAGATATTTGCAAAATACATAAGGATATAAATGTTGCAGACCCATTTACTAAGCCTCTTCCACGAGCAAAACATGATCAACACCAAGACTCCAAGGGTGTTAGATTCATTACAATGTAATCTAGATTATTGACTCTAGTGCAAGTGGGAGACTGAAGGAAATATGCCCTAAAGACAATAATAAAGTTGTAATTTTATATTTCCTTATTCATGATAAATGTTTATTATTCATGCTAGAATTGTATTAACCGGAAACTTGATACATGTGTGAATACATAGACAAAACAATGTGTCCCTAGTATGGCTCTACTAGACTAGCTCATTGATCAAAGATGGTTAAGTTTCCTAGTCATGGACATGAGTTGTCATTTGATAATGAGATCACATCATTCGTAGAATGATGTGATGTACAAGACCCATCCGTTAGCTTAGCATAATGATCGTTCAGTTTTATTGCTACTGCTGTTTTCTTCGTGTCAAATATATATTCCTCCGACTATGAGATTATGCAACTCCTAGACACCAGAGGAATGCCTTGTGTGCTATCAAACGTCACAACGTAACTGGGTGATTATAAAGATTCTCTACATGTATCTCCGAAGGTGTTTGTTGGGTTGGCATAGATCGAGATTAGGATTTGTCACTCTGAGTATCGGAGAGGTATCTCTGGGCCCTCTCGGTAATGCACATCATATGAAGCCTTGCAAGTAATGTGACTAATGAGTTAGTTGCAGGATGATGCACTATGGAACAAGTAAAGAGACTTGCCAGTAATGAGATTGAACTAGGTATGAAGATACCGATGATCGAATCCCGGGCAAGTAACACCGATGACAAAGGGAATAACAATGTTGACATTGCGGTTCGACCGATAAAGATCTTCGTAGAATATGTGGGAACCAATATGAGCATCCAGGTTCCGCTATTGGTTATTGACCAGAGAGGTGTATCGGTCATGTCTACATAGTACTCGAACCCGTAGGGTCCGCACACTTAACGTTCAATGACGATAGGTATTATATGAGTTATGTGTTTTGGTGACCGAAGGTTGTTTGGAGTCCCGGATGAGATCACAGACATGACGAGGAGTCTTGAAATGGTTGAGAGGTAAACATTGATATATTGGAAGGTTACGTTTGGACACCGTAATGGTTTTGGATATTTTTCGGAGTACCGGGAGGTTACTGGACACCCCTCCCCCCCGGGGATTGTTGGGCCTACATGGTCCATAGGAGAGAAGGGAGGCGGCCCACAAGGGGTGGTCGCTGATAACCCACAAGTATAGGGGATCGCAACAACTTTCGAGGGTAGAGTATTCAACCCAAATTTATTGATTCGACACAAGGGGAGCCAAAGAATATTCTCAAGTATTAGCAGCTGAGTTGTCAATTCAACCACACCTGGAAACTAAGTATCTGCAGCAACGTGTTTAGTAGCAAAGTAATATGATAGTGGTGGTAATGGTAACAAAAGTAAAGACAGCAAAAGTAATGTTTTTGGTATTTTGTGGTGATTGTAACAGTAGGAACGGAAAAGTAAATAAGCGAGAACCAGTATATGGAAAACTCGTAGGCACCGGATTAGGGATGGATAATTATGCCGGATGCGGTTCGTCATGTAACAGTCATAACATAGGGTGACACAGAACTAGCTCCAGTCCATCAATGTAATGTAGGCATGTACTCTGTATATAGTCATACGTGCTTATGGAAAAGAACTTGCATGACATCTTTTGTCCTACCCTCCCGTGGCAGCGGGGTCCTATTGGAAACTGAGGGATATTAAGGCCTCCTTTTAATAGAGAACCGGAACAAAGCATTAGCACATATTGAATACATGAACTCCTCAAACTATGGTCATCGCCGGGAGTGGTCCCGATTATTGTCACTTCAGGGTTGCCGGATCATAACACATAGTAGGTGACTATAGACTTGCAAGATAGGATCAAGAACACACATATATTCATGAAAACATAATAGGTTCAGATCAGAAATCATGGCACTCGGGCCCTAGTGACAAGCATTAAGCATAGCAAAGTCATAGCAACATCAATCTCAGAACATAATGGATACTAGGGATCAAACCCTAACAAAACTAACTCGATTACATGATAAATCTCATCCAACCCATCACCGTCCAGCAAGCCTACGATGCAATTACTCACGCACGGCGGTGAGCATCATGAAATTGGTGATGGAGGATGGTTGATGATGACGAAGGCGACGAATCCCCCTCTCCGAAGCCCCGAACGGACTCCAGATCAGCCCTCCCGAGAGAGATTAGGGCTTGGCGGCGCTCCGTATCGTAAAACACGATGATTTCTTCTCTCTGATTTTTTTCTCCCCGAAAGCCAATATATGGAGTTGGAGTTGGCGTCGGAGGGCCCCAGGGGGCCCACGAGGTAGGGGGCGCACTCAGGGGAGGCGTGCCCCCCACCCTCGTGGACAGGGTGTGGGCCTCCTGGTCTTCATCTTTTGCGAGGATTTTTTATTGTTTTTTCTAAGGTGTTCCGTGGAGTTTCAGGTCATTCCGAGAACTTTTATTTTCTGCACATAAAACAACACCATGGCAATTCTGCTGAAAACATCGTCAGTCCGGGTTAGTTCCATTCAAATCATACAAGTTAGAGTCCAAAACAAGGGCAAAAGTGTTTGGAAAAGTAGATACGATGGATACGTATCAACTCCCCCAAGCTTAAACCCTTGCTTGTCCTCAAGCAATTCAGTTGACAAACTAAAAGAGAAAAAGAAAAACTTTTACAAACTCTGTTTACTCTTGTTGTTGTAAACATGAAAAGCCAGCATTCAAGTTTCAGCAATTATTATGAACTAACCATACTCACAATAACACGTAGGTCCCACAATTACTCATATCAATAGCATAATCAGCTAGCGAGCCATAATAACAAAACTCGGATGACAACACTTTCTTAAAATAATCATAACATGTTATAATAAAATGGTGTCTCGCTAGCCCTTTCTGAGACCGCAAAACATAAAATGCAGAGCACCTTTAAAGATCAAGGACTGACTAAACATTGTAATTCATGATAAAAGAGATCCAGTCAAGTCATACCCAATATAAACCAATAATAATGAATGCAGACGACAGTGTGCTCTCCAACGGGTGCTTTTTAATAAGAAGGGTGATGACTCAACATAAAAGTAAATAGATAGGCCCTTCGCAGAGGGAAGCAGGGATTTTGTAGAGGTGCGAGAGCTCGGTTTTGAAATAGAGATAAATTATATTTTGAGCGGCATACTTTCATTTTCAACATAACAACTAAAAGACGACGATATCTTCCATGCTAAACAGATTATAGGCGGTTCCCAAACAGAATGGTAAAGTTTATACTCCCCCTCCTCCACAAGCATCAATCCATGGCTTGCTCGAAACAACGAGTGCCTCCAACATTCAACGGGTCCCAAGGGGAGTTTTGTTTGCAGTTATTTTGATTTAGTTTGCATAAAGCATGGGACTGGGCATCCCGGATACCAGCCATTTTCTCGTGAATGAGGAGCGGAGTCCACTCCTCTTGAGAATAACCCACCTAACACGGAAGATAAGGGCAGCTCTAGTTGACATATGAGCTATTCGAGCATGCAAAACAGAATGTTTATTTGAAGGTTTAGAGTTTGGCACATACAAATTTACTTGGAACGGCAGGTAAATACCGCATATAGGTAGGTATAGTGGACTCATATGGAAAAGCTTTGGGGTTTAAGGAGTTTGGATGCACAAGCAGTATTCCCGCTTAGTACAGGTGAAGGCTAGCAAAAGATTGGGAGGCGACCAACTGAGAGAGCGACAACAGTCGTAAACATGCATTAAAATTAATTTACACTGAATACAAGCATGAGTAGGATATAATCCACCATGAACATAAATATCATGAAGGCTATGTTGATTTGATTCAACTACATGCGTGAACATGTGCCAAGTCTAGTCACTCAATACATTTAAAGGAGGATACCATCCCATCATACCACATCATAATCATTCTAATAGCATGTTGGCACCCAAGGTAAACCATTATAACTCATAACTAATCAAGCATGGCACAAGCAACTATAATCTCTAAATGTCATTGCAAATATGTTTACTTCATAATAGCTGAATCAGGAACGATGAATCATCATATTTACGAAACCAAGAGAGGTCGGGTTCATACCAGCTTTTCTCATCCCAATAAGTCCATCATATATCATCATTATTGCCTTTCACTTGCACGACCGAACGGTGTGTATAATAATAAGAGTGCACGTGCATTGGACTAAGCTGGAATCTGCAAGCATTCAACTCAAGAGAGAAGATAAGTAATATGGGCTCTAAGTTAAATAAACAAGCATGCATATAAGAGCCACTAAGCATTTTTAATATGGTCTTCTCAACCCCCAAAAGAAAGAAAAGAAAAGAAAAACTATTTACATGGGAAAGCTCCCAACAAGTAAAAGAAGAACGGGAAATATTTTTGGGTTTTTCTTTTTAATTCTACTACAAGCATGGAAAGTAAACTAACTAATTTTTTTGGTTTTTCTTAAGGTTTATTAAACACACAAGAAGAAAGCTAGAAAAAGAAATTTAAACTAGCATGGATATTACAGTGAAAGAGTATGAGCACCGACATCTAGCAATGAGTGTGTGTGTGAACATGAATGTAATGTCGGTGGGAAATATGTACTCCCCCAAGCTTAGGCTTTTGGCCTAAGTTGGTCTAATGTCAGGGATAGCCTGGCGAATACCCGTAGGTGAAGCTGGGGTCATACTGTGACGCAGCGGCTATCGCCGCCTGAGCTGTAGCGTGGACTCGAGCAGCCTCCGCTCTCCTCTCGTACTCATTTGCCTCCTCTCTGGTAATAATATATCTTCTTTTTGCCTGCGAATCAAAGAAAGCAGGGGCAGGAAGAGCAATATGGACTACCCGACATCTGTTAAAAATTAGTTGATACTGGAGAGGTGGTTCAGTCCTCTCAACAAAATGGTGGGAAACCATAGAATCAAAATCTAAATAAGAAGGGGGTAATTCCATATCACCCTCACGAATGTCTATCTCAAGAAAATTAGCTAAGCAGGTTGCATAAATTCCTCCAAAGAAATCTCCGTTATGTCTATTCTGATGCAACCTACGAGCTACAATGGCTCCCATATGATAAGATTGGTCTCCTGACACAGCACTCCTGAGAATACTGAGATCAGGGACACACATGTGACATGCTTCATCCTTAGCATTTATGCATCTACCTATGAAGAGAGCAAAATAATGTACAGCAGGAAAGTGAACGCTCCCTATAGTAGCTTGTGTTATATCTCTAGATTCCCTCACAGTTATTCTAGCAAGAAAGTCTCTTTCAGATTTAGGGGGATCCCTGACATTACCCCAAGATGGAAGTTTGCAAGCAAAAGTAAAGTCCTCTAAGTCCATGGTATAAGATTTGTCATAAAGGTCAAACATGACTGAAGGAGAATTACGTGAAGATGAAAACTCAAACCTCCTCACAAATGAACTTGTGAGATCATGATACTGGGGGCATTTGTCAGCTTCAAAGTCCTCAAGACCGGCATTATGAAAATATGCGCTAAATTCTTCTTTGATTCCCACTTGATTCAAAAAAATTTCCGATGGCCATTCACAGGGCCTCACAGGAGCGTCTCTTGGTGGTTCCTCGTCAGCGTCACGTATTGCAAGCCTGGAACCTTGCTTCCTTGAAGGACCACCTTGGAACATCCTCCTAAGCATATTGTTTCCTTTGAAAAATTTCTGAATTTTTTAGTAACTTCAAATAAAAGTGAACCAACTTCAATAAAATTGATAGCAACAACTCCCACAAGTGCCTAGGGCCTATATCAAGCATTGGAACTACTTAGAATCATATAAATTTGACATGCAAGCTCACGAACATGGTCACCTATGCAGCACAAATTTGCAATGAATAAAGCACTAGAACAAAAACTAATTGGACCAATGGAGGAGTCACATACCAAGGAACAATCTCCCCAAGCAGTTTTGCGAGAGGTGCTTTGAGCAAGGAGATCGAAAATCACAGCAACGGGGGCTGGAACTCGTGCTTGAGTTGTTTTTTCGTGTTTGTGTGAGGCAGAGGAAGAAGATGGGTGCAGGGATAAGTGGAGGAGACAGACAGAAAAAATACTATTTTACTTTATTTCTACTAAATAACAGAAAATATAAAGGGGGTACAGAAGGTTGTTCTTCTATTTTCATCCATCTCGTGATCATCAAAATGAACCCACTAACAAGGTTGATCAAGTCTTGTTAACAAACTCATTCCGAATAATCACGGAACCGGAGAAATTTCGAATAACACTAAGTTACCTCAACGGGGATATGAAAATCCCCAACAATAAGAATATCATACTTTTTCTTGACAGTGGGGAGAGGAAATTCAAAACCTCCAAATATAATCGATGGAATTTTTCCAATAGAGTTGATACTATAAACTTGAGGTTGTTTTCTCGGAAAGTGTACCGTGTGTTCATTGCCATTAACATGAAAAGTGACATTGCCTTCGGTGCAATCAATAACAGCCCCTGTAGTATTAAGGAAAGGTCTTCCAAGAATAATAGACATACTATCATCCTCAGGAATATCAAGAATAACAAAGTCCGTTAAAATAGTAACGTTTGCAACCACAACAGGCACATCCTCACAAATACCGACAGGTATAGCAGTTGATTTATCAACCATTTGCAAAGATATTTCAGTAGGTGTCAACTTATTCAAATCAAGTCTATGATATAAAGAGAGAGGCATAACACTAACACCGGCTCCAAGATCACATAAAGCGGTTTTAACATAACTTCTTTTAATGGAGCATGGTATAGTAGGTACTCCTGGATCTCCAAGTTTCTTTGGTATTCCACCCTTAAAAGTGTAATTAGCAAGCATGGTGGAAATTTCAGCTTCAGGTATCTTTCTTTTATTAGTAATAATGTCCTTCATATACTTAGCATAAGGATTTGTTTTGAGCACATTAGTTAATCGCATACGCAAAAAGATGGGTCTAACCATTTCAGCAAAGCGCTCAAAATCCTCATCATCCTTTTTCTTGGATGGTTTCGGACGAAAAGGCATGGGTTTCTGAACCCATGGTTCCCTTCCTTTACCATGTTTCCTAGCAATGAAGTCTCTTTTATCATAACATTGATTCTTTGATTGTGGGTTATCAAGATCAACAGCAGGTTCAACTTCTACATCATTATCATTACTAGGTTGAGCATCAACATGAACATTATCATTAACATTATCACTAGGTTCATGTTCATCACCTTATTGTGTTTCAGCATCAGAAATAGAGATATCATTTGGATTCTCGGGTGGTTCAGCAATAGGTTCACTAGAAGTTTGCAAAGTCCTATCATTTTTCTTTTTCTTCCTTTTAGAAGAACTAGGTACATCAATATTATTTCTTTGAGAATCTTGCTCGATTCTCTTAGGGTGGCCTTCAGGATACAAAGGTTCCTGAGTCATTCTACCAGTTCTAGTAGCCACTCTAACAGCATAATCATTTTTCTTACTATTCATTTCATCAAGCACTTCTTTCTGAGCTTTTAAGTACTTGTTCTACTTGAGTGGTAACCATAGAAGCATGTTTGCTAACAAGTTTAAGTTCACCTCTAATATCAGCCATATAATCATCCAAGCGTTTAATCATAAAGGTATTCTGTTTTAATTGTCTACCAAAATAAGCATTAAAGTCATCTTGCTTAAACATAAAGTCATCAAACTCATCCAAGCACTGACTAGCAATTTTAGTAGGAGGGACTTCAGCTTTATCATATCTATAGAGAGAATTTACCTTTACTACCTGTGTCGGGATATCGGGAGGTTCTTCAGTAAATAAGTAATTGAGATCATATACTTCTTCAACAGGTGGTAAATTAAGACCATGTATTTCTTCAATAGGAGGTAAATTCTTAACATCTTCAACTTTAATACCTTTTTCTTTCATAGATTTCTTTGCCTCTTGCATATCTTCGGGACTGAGAAATAGAACACCTCTCTTCTTCGGAGTTGGTTTAGGAATAGGCTCAGTAATTGGCTCAGGAACTGGCTCAAGAGGTGCCCAATTATTTTCATTTGCCAACATATTATTCAATAGAATTTCAGCATCATCCAGTGTTCTTTCCCTGAAAAGAGAACCAGCACAACTATCCAGGTAATCTCTGGAAGCATCAGTTAGTCCGTTATAAAAGATATCAAATATTTCAGGTTTCTTAAGAGGATGATCAGGCAAAGCATTAAGTAACTTGAGAAGCCTCCCCCAAGCTTGTGGGAGACTCTCTTCTTCAATTTGCACAAAGTTGTATATTTCCCTCAAAGCAGCTTGTTTCTTATGAGCAGGGAAATAATTAGCGGAGAAGTAATAAATCATATCCTGGGGACTTTGCACACAACCAGGATCAAGAGAATTATACCATATCTTAGCATCACCCTTTAATGAGAACAGGAATATTTTGAGTAAATAAAGGTAGCGCGATCTCTCATTATTAGTAAACAGGGCAGCTATATCATTTAACTTAGTAAGATGTGCCACAACAGTTTCAGATTCATATCCATAAAAAGGATCAGACTCAACCAAATAATTATATCTGGATCAACAGAAAAATCATAATAATCTTGATCGGGAACACAGATAGGTGAAGTAGCAAAAGCAGGGTCGGGTCTCATCCTATCTCTAAAAGATTCTTTACTCCATTTAACTAGCAACCTCTTAAGTTCATGTTTATCCTGGCAAGCAAGAATAGCTGCAGAAGATTCAGCATCAAAAAGATAACCCTCAGTAATAGCAGGCATAGTTTCATCATCACTAACATCATCGTGTTCAGGTTCAATAATTTCTCTTTCTCTAGACCTAGCAATTTGCTCATCAAGAAATTCACGAAGGGGCATAGTAGTATCAAGCATAGAAGTAGTTTCATCATAAGTATCATGCATAGCAGAAGTGACATCATCAATAACATGTGACATATTAGAATTCATAGGAGTAGTAGGTTTAGGTGTCGCAAACTTACTCATAACAGAAGGAGAATCTAGTGCAAGGCTAGATGGCAGTCCCTTACCTCCCCTCATAGTTGAGGGCAAAATAGTAGTTCAATCATCTTTCAAGTTCTTGATAGTGTCCAGCAGATATAAATCCCAAGTGACTCAAAGAATAGAGCTATGCTCCCCGGCAACGGCGCCAGAAAAAGGTCTTGATAACCCACAAGTATAGGGGATCGCAACAGTTTTCGAGGGTAGAGTATTCAACCCAAATTTATTGATTCGACACAAGGGGAGCCAAAGAATATTCTCAAGTATTAGCAGCTGAGTTGTCAATTCAACCACACCTGGAAACTAAGTATCTGCAGCAAAGTGTTTAGTAGCAAAGTAATATGATAGTGGTGGTAACGGTAACAAAAGTAAAGACATCAAAAGTAATGTTTTTGGTATTTTGTGGTGATTGTAACAGTAGCAACGGAAAAGTAAATAAGCGAGAACCAGTATATGGAAAACTCGTAGGCACCGAATTAGCGATGGATAATTATGCCGGATGCGGTTCTTCATGTAACAGTCATAACATAGGGTGACACAGAACTAGCTCCAGTTCATCAATGTAATGTAGGCATGTACTCCATATATAGTCATACGTGCTGTTGGAAAAGAACTTGCATGACATCTTTTGTCCTACCCTCCCGTGGCAGCGGGGTCCTATTGGAAACTAAGGGATATTAAGGCCTCCTTTTAATAGAGAACCGGAACAAAGCATTAGCACATAGTGAATACATGAACTCCTCAAACTATGGTCATCACCGGGAGTGGTCCTGATTATTATCACTTCAGGGTTGCCGGATCATAACACATAGTAGGTGACTATAGACTTGCAAGATAGGATCAAGAACACACATATATTCATGAAAACATAATAGGTTCAGATCTGAAATCATGGCACTCGGGCCCTAGAGACAAGCATTAAGCATAGCAAAGTCATAGCAACATCAATCTCAGAACATAATGGATACTAGGGATCAAACCCTAACAAAACTAACTCGATTACATGATAAATCTGTTGGGGAACGTAGTAATTTCAAAAAAAATCCTACGCACACGCAAGATCATGGTGATGCATAGCAACGAGAGGGGGAGTGTATCTTCATACCCTTGAAGATCGCTAAGCGGAAGCGTTTATCAACATGGTTGATGTAGTCATACGTCTTCACGATCTGACCGATCCAAGTACCGAACGCACGGCACCTCCGAGTTCTGCACACGTTCAGCTTGATGACGTCCTCGCCTTCTCAATCCAACAAGATGGGCGAAGTAGTAGATGAGTTTTGGCAGCACGACGGCGTGGTGACGGTGTTGGTGAAGAACAATCTCTGCAGGGCTTCGCCTAAGCACTACGGGAACTATGACGGAGGATAAACTAGAGGGGACGGGATTTTCGGCACACATCTTGGTGTTTCTTGATGTTTCTTTGGTGCTAGCCCTGTCCCTCTATTTATATGTTGAGCCCTAGGGTCGAAACTTGGAGTAAAAGCCTCCACAAAGTCGGTTTCACCCGAAAGTCAAGAGTCCTTCTCGGACTCGAGGGCCAGACGCCAGGGTTCCCGGCGTCTGGACCCAGATGCCAGGGACCCTGGCGTCTAGCCCCTTTGGCCCAAATAACGTGTTCTCGTACCCAAACATTTCCGGAAACATCCAGAACTCCTTCCGGAGATCAAACACTATTATACCATATATCAAACTTTATCTCCGGACCATTCCGGAGTTCCTCGTCATGTCCTTGATCTCATCCGGGACTCCGAACAACATTCGGTCACCAACATACATAACTCATATAATACTATATCATCAACGAAACGTTAAGCGTGCGGACCCTATGGGTTCGAGAACTATGTAGACATGATCGAGACACGTTTCCGGTCAATAACCAATAGCGGGACCTGGATGCCCATATTGGCTCCCACATATTCTACGAAGATCTTTATCGGTCAAACCGCATAACAACATATGTTGTTCCCTTTGTCATCGGTATGTTACTTGCCCGAGATTCGATCGTCGGTATCTCAATACCTAGTTCAATCTCGTTACCGGCAAGTCTCTTTAGTCGTTCCATAATACATCATCCCGCAACTAACTCATTAGTTGCAATGCTTGCAAGGCTTTAAGTGATGTGCATTATCGAGTGGGCCCAGAGATACCTCTCCGACAATCGGAGTGACAAATCCTAATCTTGAAATACGCCAACCCAACAAGTACCTTCGGAGACACCTGTAGAGCACCTTTATAATCACCCAGTTACGTTGTGACGTTTGGTAGCACACAAAGTGTTCCTCCGGTAAACGGGAGTTGCATAATCTCATAGTCATAGGAACATGTATAAGTCATGAAGAAAGCAATAGCAACATACTAAACGATCGAGTGCTAAGCTAACAGAATGGGTCAAGTCAATCACATCATTCTTCTAATGATGTGATCCCGTTAATCAAATGACAACACATGTCTATGGCTAGGAAACATAACCATCTTTGATCAACGAGCTAGTCAAGTAGAGGCATACTAGTGACACTCTGTTTGTCTATGTATTCACACATGTATTATGTTTCCGGTTAATACAATTCTAGCATGAATAATAAACATTTATCATGAAATAAGGAAATAAATAATAACTTTATTATTGCCTCTAGGGCATATTTCCTTCAGTCTCCCACTTGCACTAGAGTCAATAATCTAGTTCACATCATCATGTGATTCAACACTAATATTCACATATGTATGTGATTAACACCCATAGTTCACATCATCATGTGACCAATACCCGAAGGGTTTACTAGAGTCAATAATCTAGTTCACATTGCTATGTGATTAACACCCAAAGAGTACTAAGGTATGATCATGTTTTGCTTGTGAGAGAAGTTTAGTCAACGGGTTTGTCACATTCAGAGCCGTATGTATTTTGCAAATATTCTATGTCTACAATGCTCTGCACGGAGCTACTCTAGCTAATTGCTCCCACTTTCAATATGTATCCAGATTGAGACTTAGAGTCATCTGGATCGGTGTACAAGCTTGCATCGATGTAACTCTTTACGACGAACTCTTTTATCACCTCCATAATTGAGAAACATCTCCTTAGTCCTCACTAAGGATATTCTTGACCGCTGTCCAGTGATCTACTCTTAGATCAAACCTGTATTCCTTTGCCAAACTCAGAGCACGGTATACAATAGGTCTGGTAAACAACATAGCATACTTTATAGAACCTATGACTAAGGCATAGGGAATGACTTTTCATTCTCTTTCTATTTTCTGCCATGGTCGGGTTTTTTGAGTCTTACTCAATTTCATACCTTTACAACACAAGCAAGAACTCTTTCTTTGACTGTTCCATTTTGAACTACTTCAAAATCTTGTCAAGGTATGTGTCGTGGAATTGTCACGTCAGATGTCCTCGTGAAAGAACTTAGTTGTGGAGCCATCGCAACTAGGAAGCTTGAAGGGGTTAAATCGGGACAAAGGACACGAGAGGGTTTATACTAGTTCGGCCCCTTACGGTGAAGGTAAGGCCTACATCTAGTTGGGTTGGTATTGATGTTTCGATGACCAGGGAGCGAGATACGCTATGCCCGGCTCTCGATGAGTTGTTCCTTGACTTAAGCCGCCAGCAGGTCGTCCCCTTATATACACGGGTTAACGCCCTATGGCTTGCAGAGTCCCAGCTGGCTTATAAACAATGTCCGGCTCGGTGACTAGTTAAATCTACCTTATGTTACAAGTCATGCCATCATGGTGGTTTACTACAACGGGCTTAAGTCGCCTGTGGGCCTTAAGCCCTTTATTGAATCGCCATATTCATGCTTGGTCTTGGGCTTCTCTTTGACGAGTCTCTTGGTGTAACCCGGCCCCTCCTGGGCGACTTACACAAATAGTTATATCCCCAACATTAGGCCCCAGATTGATTTGAACCTATTCATGTCAATCTAAAAAATATTTTTAAAGAATTAAATCTTCAGTCTTCTGACTATACAGAGGGTTTTTGTTAACCCGCCATGACGTCATCTTCTGGATCCGTCTTAACCTGGCGTGACGTCATTCTTCCTTTAATTCATTTTCTATTCCATCGAATCCTTCAACGGATCTCTTCTTTATTGATTGTTTCGAAAATCGAGGCGTCGGGGCCGCTGGATAGTAATGCTTATCTCCTTGTTTCCCGCGCCGTCTCAGTTATCCTCTCCCCATAAATAGCCACGACTTAGGTCTTTTCCCTTTTATCCTTTCAGTCGTCTTCTTCCTCTCCTCTCTGCCACTCGAGCTCCGCCGCCGTCGCCATCGACCCCCTCGTCTTCATCGACTCAGGCCGTTGCATCGACCTGACTTTGACCAGAGATCAACGGCGAACCTCCGCAGCTCGTCCTCATCCGTGAGTTCCTCTCTTCCCCTTTCTTAGATCTACCTTGAAGCTCTGCCGAGTTCGTCGGTGTTCATCACTGTCCGATGCAAACCCTTGTTAGTTTTCACTTCCAATGCCCTGTTTAGATCGTAAAAACTATGCAGAACTGCTGCGGTAGTTGTTTGTGTTGATATTGCATAGAAATAAATCTCATTTCCCTTGTTTAGAAACCCTCTTCGAGTGTATGAACTTCTCTGCCCTGTTTTTAGGTCTAGAAGATTTCTCTTTCAGAGCAATACTTTGATTTAGAATAATAACTGTCATCTGTGAAACTTGTTTCTATCACCCGGCAAACTTCTTCTTCCTCTCATGATCTTAAGAGTTCTTGAATTGCTCTTGACACTGCTAGCGGCTTAAATATTATTGCACAATCACGCTTATGTCATTAGGCCCCTTTCTTTAAGCCGCCACTTTGAATAATTTTAGATATTTCTCCCGGGTTAAAGTTGAACCGGAGCTTTCTTATTGTGTCATAGGCCACTGTTGTCATGGCTCCTAAAGCGGCCAAAGCCCCTGTGACTTGCAATTGGGTTCCATCCATAGTGACCAAAAGAAAACTTGCCGAGTTCGTGGAATCTGGCCATCTGCCGAAGAGGGAGGTCATGTCTTATCGTATCCCTAACCCGTCTGAGGAAATACCTCAACCCAAAGATGGGGAGGTAGTAGTTTTCACGGATCACATGAACCGGGGATTTGCCCCTCCCGGCTCAAAATTCTTCAGGGAAGTTCTGAATTTCTTTGACCTTAAACCTCAAGACATTGGACCCAATTCCGTCTCAAATCTCTGCAATTTTCAAGTCTTCTGCGAGGTGTACCTGGGAGAGGAGCCAAGTCTGCTTTTGTTCAGAGAATTCTTCTATTTGAACCGGCAAAATGAATGTGCCAACGGGCCTAGTCTTGAACTCGGCGGCATCTCAATCCAGCGGCGGAGAGACTGTCTTTTCCCTTATGTTGAACTGCCAAGTCACCCGAAAGACTGGAACCAGACGTGGTTCTACTGTCAAGATACATCACCGGCTGATGAGAAGCCTCTGCCCGGCTTTCGCGCCCTGCGCCTTGAATCCAATCATCCGCTGGCAGATAAATTATCCGCTGTTGAGCGCCTGCCTCTCAACCCCACCATCAGGAAGTTCAAATCTCTTCTAGGGAACGGGTTAAACAGCATCGATCTGGTTCGAGTCTGGGTCACCTGGCGGATACTACCATTAAGCTGTCGCTCCGGCTTAATGTGTACTTACACAGGCAAAAAGGATGACCCAATGCGTCATAGTCCTGATGATTTACCACACGATGTGGTAGATGCTACAGTCCAATCTCTGTTGAAGGAGGGCACCGTAACCAGTAATGCCTTCGGCTTACTTCCCTTCTGGAAGAAGAACCCGGCCCCTGCGGTAAGTTATCAATCTTCAAAAATACTCTTTAACATGTTATACCTTCTTGTATTTATGATTCCTTATCTTTTCCACAGGTCGATGACAATTTCTAGAAGGTCAAGTATGATCACGAGGCTGCCAAACAAGCCAGGGCAGCAAAGAAAACTGAAAGGAAAACTGCCAAGACGGGAACCTCAAAGAAGAAGAAACCCAGCGCCTCCGACTTGCTAAAATTGGATGATACTTCTTCAGATGATGAATAGGTAATTCTTTAATTTTCTTAACTCCCCTGTCGTTATTTTACTGACATTCTATCCTTTGATGAGGATACAGGGAATAGTCAAGCAGTTGAAGAAGAGGTAACTATAATCTCTTCCGACTCAGAGCCTTTGCCAACACAAAAAATCTGAAGGGTGACCCGGAAAGTAAGATTTTCACATCCTCTAGCTTACCAAGATCCTCAATTTCTTTTGAAGCAACAACAGCTTGAGAACCGGAGGCAAACTCGGGCCACTCAAGACGCCGAACTCTCCTCCGGCTTACCTGATGTAACCAGGAAGCGTCGAACCGAGGTTACCTCCGATTTACATTCTGCTTTTCCTTTGGCGGGTCTAATTCGCCAACCTCTCAATTCATATGACTCCAATTATTAGGATGCTTCTCCGTCTTCCGACGAGTCGATGCAATCAAACATGCCGGTTTTTAAAATAGCTCCCGGGTAATGCAACCTTTCTTACCTTAAGTCTTTCCATACTTATACATTGATACTCATCCTTCCACTTTGATTGACAGCCTGAAAGTGAAGCCCAGCAAGAGGGCAAAGAAGAACAAGCCGTCCCAAGACCCGGTGGTCACTGAACCGGCGATTGACTCATCCGTTCTTGACGGCTACACCCATCAGCCACCGCCTGAACTGGCTTTTGATATTCCGGTGTCAACCTCTGACCCGCCTGCAGAAAACGTTGTCCACGATTCTAATAACCCGGAAGTTCCTAGCCCGGTCAAGACGACTGATCCAGAAGTTGTGTTTCTGAAAAGCCAATATGTTGAACCGGTCCAGCCTACTGTTCTTGCTCAATGCACTGCCAAGGAGGAGTTTGCTCAACGTCGGAAAGCCAAACAAGATATCACTGATTATACTCACCTAAGCATTGGTGATATAGTCTTAGGTTATCTGAACCAAGTGCACAATAGCCGTGACCTGGAAATTGACATGGTGAAGCAAATACAGCATAAATCTAAGGTATAACTTTAACTTTTTCCTAAACCTTACTTACTGTACCAGCCCCCAAGTCTATAGCTTATGAATGAATACGCTATAGACTTAGAAATCTACTTACTGTTAGTTTGTCCAGTTTAAAGTGAATACAGTTAACCCGGTGATAGCATGAGTCTTTTGAATTGACACATTAGCCCCCAAGTGTCAAGTATCTTTACTTATAAAATGCTTGAGACTTAATATATATGACTCGGGAAATAAGTTAAAAAATTCTTCGAGCATACATTAGCCCCCAAGTGTGAAATATATTTACTTGTAAAGTGTTTGGGACTTGAATATTACCTTATGATGATCCTTACCATATCCTCATGTCAATGCAGGCCACCGTAAGTCAATTTGAATCGGAAATTGCTGACCTGAAGAGCCAGCTGAAGCTTCAAAAGCTTGAAATGCAGAAAGCAAACTCCAAGTTTGAATTCAGCATCTCTGAACAAGAGAAATTGAAGAAAAATTTTGAATCGGAGAAAAAAGCTTGGGTTGATGAGAGGGCTTCACTAGTGACTCGGGCCGAGATAACAGAAGCATCTCTTGCAGAGGCAACAACCGAACTGTCCGACTTAAAGTGGCAGATATACCAGATGGTCTCAGCCATCTTCGGTAAGCCACTCTAAAAAATCTTAAACATTGTAATCTTCCAAGGATTATTGTGATAATTATCTCCGACTTATTGTTATGCTTGTGACCATACAGGCCCCAGGAGTATCAACCTTAAACAGAACATGTTGATCAAGCTCAAGGCGGTTTATACACTTGTGGAACAGCTGTACTCCGGGTCACAACGTGCCTTGGCCGTTGTGGCCTTATCAAATACTTCTCCTCGCCTCCTACAAGATGTGCTGAAGCATCTCACAGTGCTACCTCAACGGATTAAAGATTTAAGGCAGGCATCGGCAAGAGCCGGAGCCGTGGCCGCATTAAGCCGGGCAAAGGCATGGGTGCCAGAGCTTGACTTGGATGATCTTACTCTTGGATATCCAAGCCTGAAAGAGGATGGCTCTGTGTTTGATGATCAAGACTTCGCCGCCTGCGTAAAAGTCGTTCGTCCCTTGGTGACTCTCATTGGCAATGATACTGATCTCACCAAGTATTCGCCGGGCTATGATAGCGAGAACCGGAGAATCCCAAATGTTCAGTATGACCAAGTCAGCCTGATTCCTCCAACGCGTAAGCATACCTTTGCCCCTGAAGTGGACCCGACCGGTTTAATAGATGATGAGGCTGAATTTGAAGCCTTGAGCGACATTGACTAGGCCTCGTCCACCTTCCAGGACAAAGCAACCGACGGAGAGGCGGAGAAGGATAACCCGGAGCCATCAAGCCCGCCACAGGAATGAGCTGCCAGGCGTCTTAACCTTTGTCAAAATGATGCTGCACTTTATTCAGGCTCGGGGAGTCTTGTAATAGGATAGAAAAAACTTCTCAATGTTTGTCATGCCTTCGTGCATGTTTATGGCACTTAACAATTTCGTAAACCGCCATTAGCCTATATCCCCAGCTTATGTTGACTGTTTTATCTCCTTGAAGTTAAATTTTCCTTGCCTTACTCTGCACATAAAACAAACAAAACTCTCTTGGGCGGTTTACTGCGCCAGGGGTTTATAAAGTATTTGATAACCCGGAACATAGCATAAAAACGTCATATACAGGCCGATTTAGGATTATTTATAATCGTAATAGCATACTTGCGAACCCTTTGGTAACCTTCCCAGTTCACATGTACCTGGCACTTGTAGAACTGGGGGTAGTCAATACTGAACCGGAAGAACCAAGAATCATCTCCTCAAGAAGGTTCAAAGACAGTTAAAGTAATGTTCCCAGGCTCCTGATTCGAATACGATCAGAGAACCGTCCCAAAGGGGTTAAGCTAAGATTCAGATACGATCATATAGCCCCCAGTGGCTTTGGCGATGCCGATCAAGTGGGTATCGACAGCTATGTTCTCTTTGGTTTGAATACGACCTATGTTTGAACAGGAAGCCCCCAAGTGAACATAAGAGTTGTTTAATGACGCTGATTTGAATACGATCCATGTCAGACCCAAAGGGATTAAGCTGTGATTCAAATATGATCAAGAAGCCCCCAAGTGGGTTTGGCAGTATGCCGATCAAGTGGGTATCGACAGCTATGTTCTCTTTGGTTCGAATACGACCTATGTTTGAACAGGAAGCCCCCAAGTGACCACAGCTAGATTCAGGTATGATCATAAGCCGGACCAAAGGGAAAGCCGGATTCAGATATGATCCGGTCCCTGTTGGTAGTGTCCATCACCTGATAAAGAAGACATAAACACATTTTTTATGGAAAAAGGACAGAGGTCCTGCTTTATTGCTTTATATAATATGTACACCATCAACGTATATACATTTTTAAGAGCCGAAGGCTTTAAGTATAGTAAGGCCGCAGATGAGCAATATTCCACGGCCACCTCCTCCGATTTACGTGAGTCTTTGTGCTCTCGAACATCAATGAGGTAGTATGACCCGTTGTTTAGATTCTTGCTGACCACAAAGGGTCCTTCCCAAGGCAGAGATAGCTTGTGCATGTCAGATTGATCTTGGATGAGCTGGAGTACCAAGTCGCCTTCCTGAAAAGCTCTGCTCCTAACCCGGCGGCTGTGATAGTGGCGCAGGTCCTGCTGGTAAATCGCCGAGCGGGCTATTGCCGAGTCTTTCTCCTCATCCAATAGGTCAAGTGCCTCCTATCGAGCCTTTTCGTTATCCGCCTCAACATAAGCCACCACACAGGGTGAGTCATGTCGTATGTCACTTAGCAGAACCACCTCTGCTCCATAGACCATGAAGAAAGGTGTGTATCCCGTAGATCTGTTAGGCGTAGTGTTGATGCTCCATAGCACGGAGGGTAACTCCTCTACCCAACAACCCGGAGTCTGCTGTAAGGGGACTAAAAGCCGGGGCTTGATGCCTCTCAGGATCTCTTGATTAGCTCTTTCTGCTTGACCATTGGACTGGGGATGAGCAACAGCCGAAACATCAAGCCGGATATGTTCTCTTTGACAGAACTCTTCCATGGCACCCTTAGAGAGATTAGTGCCATTGTCAGTTATGATGCTATGTGGGAAGCCAAAACGAAAAATCACCTTTTTTATGAACTGAACCGTCGTGGCTGCATCACACTTACTGACCGGCTCTGCCTCAACCCACTTGGTAAACTTGTCCACTGCCACCAGCAGATGTGTCTTTTTATCCTTAGACCTTTTGAAAGGTCCAACCATGTCAAGCCCCCAGACCGCAAACGGCCAAGTGATTGGGATCATCCTAAATTCTTGAGCCGGCACATGAGCTCGTCGTGAGAACTTTTGCCAACCGTCACATTTGCTGACCAGATTCTCCGCATCAGCATGAGCCGTCAGCCAATAGAAACCATGATGAAAAGCTTTGGCTACGAGAGATTTTGACCCGACATGATGGCCGCAATCCCCTTCATGGATCTCATGGAGTATTTCTTGGCCTTCTGTAGGCGACACACATCGTTGAAATGCCCCAGTGACACTTAGATGATGTAACTCGCCGTTAACAATTGTCATGGACTTGGAACGCCTGATAATTTGTCTTGCCAAGGTCTCATCCTCAGGTAACTCACCCCGGGTCATGTAATCCAAATAGGGCACTGTCCAACCCGGGATGACATGAAGAGCTGCCACCAGTTGTGCCTCCGGGTCTGGCACCGCTAGTTCTTCCTCGGTAGGCACCTTGACTGAAGGGTTATGCAAAACATCAAGAAAGGTGTTCGGTGGCACCGGCTTACGTTGAGATCCCAGCCGGCTTAAAGCATCAGCCGCCTCGTTCTTCCTTCGATCAATGTGCTCCACTTGATAACCCTTGAAATGTCCAGCCACAGCATCCACTTCTCGTCGATAAGCCGCCATGAGAGGATCCTTGGAATCCCACTTGCCTGACACCTGCTGAGCGACGAGATCTGAGTCGCCCAGGCACCTTACCCGGCTTAAGTTCATCTCCTTGGCCATCCGAAGACCATGAAGCAAGGCCTCGTACTCAGCTGCATTGTTAGTACATGGGAACATGAGCCGGAGGACATAACGAAATTTTTCACCTCGAGGGGAAGTTAAGACAATCCCAGCCCCCGAGCCTTCTAGCTGCCTGGACCCGTCAAAGTGGATAGTCCAATATGTGTTATCTGGCTTCTCATCAGGTGCCTGCAACTCTGTCCAATCATTGATACAGTCCACCAAGGCCTGAGACTTAATAGCAGTCCGAGGCATGTACTTCAAACCATGAGGCCCAAGCTCAATAGCCCACTTGGCGACTCGTCCTGTGGCCTCCCTATTCTGGATGATGTCTCCCAAATGGGCAGAACTTACAACAGTTATAGGATGACTTTGAAAGTACTGCTTCAACTTCCGGTTGGCCATAAACACTCCATAAACGAGTTTCTGCCAATGTGGATATCTTTGTTTAGACTCAATGAGTACCTCACTGACATAATAAACCGGCCGCTGAATCGGATACTCCTCGCCAGCCTCCTTACGCTCCACCACAATGGCAACGCTGACGGCTCGTGAATTGGCAGCCACATATAACAGCAAAGGCTCTTTATCAATTGGAGCCGCGAGAACCAGTGGCTCAGATAATTTTCTTTTCAAGTCCTCAAAAGCAACATCAGCGGCATTGCTCCAGACAAAAGTGTCTGCCTTCTTCATCATTTGATACAACGGTAGGGCCTTCTCACCTAACCGGCTTATGAACCGGCTTAAAGCAGCGACATGACCCGCCAATCGCTGAACATCATTGATGCACGCTGGTTTAGCCAGAGAGGTAATTGCCTTAATCTTCTCCGGGTTAGCTTCAATGCCTCTGTTTGATACCAGAAAACCCAAAAGCTTGCCTGCAGGTACACCAAATACACACTTGGCCGGGTTAAGCATCATCTTGTAAACCCGGAGATTATCAAAGGTCTCTTTTAAATCAGATATCAAGGTTTCCTTTTCTCTGGACTTCACCACAATGTCATCCACATAAGCATGAACATTACGCCCAATTTGATCGTGCAAACAGTTCTGCACACACCGCTGATAAGTCGCCTAGGCACTTTTGAGTCCAAATGGCATAGATACATAGCAGAAGGCTCCAAACGGAGTGATGAAAGCCGTCTTCTCCTGGTCCTTGACTGCCATTTTGATCTGATGATAACCAGAGTAAGCATCCAAAAAGCTCAAACGTTCACAACCCGCCGTAGCATCAATAATTTGATCAATACGGGGGAGGGCAAAGGGATCAGCCGGACAAGCCTTGTTTAAATCCGTGTAATCCACACACATCCGCCAAGTGCCGTTCTTCTTGAGGACAAGCACCGGGTTAGCCAACCACTCTGGGTGAAAAACTTCCACAATAAACCCGGCCGCTAAGAGCCGGGCCACCTCTTCCCCAATAGCCTTCCGTCTCTCCTCGTTGAACCGTCGGAGAAACTGCCTGACCGGCTTATACTTTGGATCAATATTGAGAGTGTGCTCAGCGAGTTCCCTCGGTACACCTGGCATGTCAGAAGGTTTCCATGCAAAGATGTCCCGGTTCTCACGGATGAACTCGATGAGCGTGCTTTCCTATTTAGGATCCAAATTGGCACTGATACTGAACTGTTTAGAGGCATCTCCTGGGGTAAAGTCAAAAAGCTTTGTCTCAGCGGCTGATTTAAACTTCAACGTCGGGTCATGCTCAGTAGTTGGTTTCTTGAGGGAGGTCATATCCGCCGGGTCAACATTTTCTTGATAAAATTTGAGCTCTTCGGCCGCACAGGCCGACTCAGCATAAGCCGCATCGCCTTCTTCACATTCCGGGGCCACCTTCCGACTTCCATGCATAGTGATGGTGCCCTTGTGACCCGGCATCTTGAGCTGCAAATAAACATAACACGGCCAGGCTATGAACTTGGCGTAAGCCGGCCGCCCAAACAGAGCATGATATGGGCTCCTGATTTTGACCACCTCAAACATTAACTTCTCAGCCCTGGAATCATGTTCGTCTCCGAAGGCCACCTCCAGCTCAATCTTGCCAACTGGGTAGGCCGATTTACCCAGAACCACCCCATGGAAAACAGTGTTGGATGTTCTCAAATTCTTCTCAGTCAACCCCATGCGCTAAAAGGTCTCGTAGTAGAGGATATTGATACTGCTACCGCCGTCCATGAGTACCTTAGTGAACTTATATCCACCAACCTGGGGTGCCACCACCAAGGCTAACTGACCCGGATTATCGACCCACGGAGGGTGATCCTCTCTGCTCCATATAATTGGCTGCTCTGACCACCTCAAATAACGAGGAATTGCTGGCTCAACAGAATTTACGGCCCTCTTATGCACCTTTTGGTCATGTTTGCACAAGCTAGTGGTAAACACGTGATACTGCCCACCACTCAACTGCTTTGGATGGCTTTGGTAGCCCGACTGCTGTTGTTGCTGCCCTCCTTGACCAGACTGCTGCTAATTATTACCACCTGGGTTCCCCTGAAAACCGGAATTTGAGCCACCGCCCGGGCCATGAAAGCCGCCAGCCCCTGAGCCACCGCCAGATCCGTGACTGCTATCGAAGGTGTTGGAATTTTTGAACGCCTTCATGATCGCGCAATCCTTCCATAGGTGTGTGGCGGGGTGCTCCTTCATGATTGGGCAGGGCTCATTGAGTAGCTGCTCAAGAGATGGGCCTGACCCGCCTGACCGAGGCGGCTTACCCTTATATCTCTTGTTGTTACCTCGCGCGTTGGCATTGGCCACAAACTCCGGGTTACCGTCCGCCTTACGCTTATTGCCGCCTTGATTCCCCGGGTTATGTTGCTGACCCTTTCCATTGCCGTTCCTTTTTCCCTTCCCTATCTTCTCATCGTCAGATGCGGGATCCTTGGTACTATCAGAATCGGCATATTTGACTAAAGCCGCCATCAGCGTACCCATATCCGTGAGGTCATGTTTAAGGCGCCCCAGTTTCTGTCTCAGCAGCTCAAAGCGGCAATTTTTCTCCAGCATAAGGACTGCAGAGCCGACATCCATCTTGTCGGAGGAGTGAATGATCTCCTTGACCCGGCGTACCCAATGGGTGGTGGACTCACCTTCCTCTTGCTTGCAATCCATCAAGTCCACAATCGACATAGATTGCTTACAGGTGTCCTTGAAGTTCTGGATGAAACGGGCCTTTAACTCGCCCCATGAACAAATGGAATTGGGTGGCAGGCCCTTTAACCAAGACCGGGCCGTTCCATCTAGCATCATGGTGAAATATTTAGCCATCACTGCGTCACTAACTTCCAACAGCTCCATGGCCATCTCATAACTCTCAATCCATGCCCCGGGCTGCAAGTCGGCCGTGTAGTTCGGCACCTTTCGAGGTCCCTTGAAGTCTTTGGGCAACTGCACATTACATAAAGCCGGAACCAGACAAGGAACACCACCGGTTCTAGTGGCGACTCCTGCCTCAACAGAAGTTGTGGGATACTCTGGAAAATCTTGATGTGCCATCTGTTGAGCTGCCGCCTGAGCCGCCTGCTCGTTCTCCTGACGTATTTGATCTTGCACCAGGTTATAGCCACCGGGCTGGTTACGGTGTTGGGCGTTGCTTGACAAAGCTTCCGACTCCATGTGTCTGCTGTAACTCGGGCTCCGGTTCTGGCGAGGTGGTGCTACCCAGGGCGGGGGAGTTGAATCCTGTCCCGGCTGTAAGAATAGGTCTCCTGCTAAGCTAAGGCCGTCTGGAGGAGTTCTCTGACTCTCCGGGTCTCTACTGCCGCCGGGTCATCACCCTCCATAGGAAAAGCCGCCAAACACGCTAAAGCTGCGATTAAGTTCTCCATGGGGTTGGAAAAGTAATCCGGTGGAACCGGCACATAATGTGGCGGTGGCATGCTCACGTGAGGTGGTGCCATCTCCCGAGGCTGAGTCGGCCCTCCTGTTCCGGCTGTCATAAACTGATTGGCCTCCGGCGGGTTACTTGGGCCGGCTCCGGGTGTAGCAAAAAGAACCCGAGGGTCATAATTCGGAGGTAACTGAGACTGAGTCTTCTGATGTCTCCTCCTCATTACCTCATTGGATGCGTTTAAGCTCATCGTGAGCTGGTAAGCTTCTGACTGCAAGCGCTATGCCCGGGCGTCGAGAGCCGCCCGCTCTGTAGCTAGTCTAGTATCCTCAGCTGCCAAGGCCTCCTTGGCCTGAGCTATCTCCTCACGCACCTGCGCTACCGCTGCGTCATGCTCATCTTTGTATGCAGGAATAACCATGGCAGTTAACAGGGCCGTAAGCTTGTCCATGAGATCCATCAACACCTGAGCCGGTGGCGCACGGGGCCACCTGCCCCGGCTGCTCCTAATCCGGATGTGATTGCTGCAACAGCTGTAGAGTTTGAACCGGGCTGAGTTCCAGCCATGAAGATCCCTGCCCACCTTGGCCGCTCATAGGGGTCCGGAATACTGCTGCCATAGGAACAGCCCCCGAGCGCGCCGTCTTGTACCTGATACAATGAATCTATTGAGCCGGTGGACGAATCACCGTCTGGGAGGACGGCCATCTCACCCCCATCTTCAGATCCTTCAGAAAATTCCTCTCCATGGACGCAGCCCACGAAGGCACGCCTTACGACCGGTTGAGCCCGGGTCTTCCCCGCACGCTGAGCCGTCTCGATGAGGTCGGTGCAGTTGTCCGGCTCAGGGCCCGGCTCATCGATCTGGCCGATGAAGACGTGGATTCCGCCGAAGGGGACCTGGTATCCGTACTCAATTGAGCCGGCGTCGGGACCCCAGCCTTCATCGTCGATGTAGATCTTGCCGCGACGACTCTTGGTCATCCGTCCCACTACGTATCCCTTGAGCCCTTCGAAGTTGCCCTTGAAGAACTCAAATCCACCGTGCGCTGGCCCCATGGTGGGCACCAACTATCGTGGAATTGTCACGTCAGATGTCCTCGTGAAAGGACTTAGTTGTGGAGCCATCGCAACTAGGAAGCTTGAAGGGGTTAAATCGGGACAAAGGACACGAGAGGGTTTATACTAGTTCGGCCCCTTACGGTGAAGGTAAGGCCTACGCCTAGTTGGGTTGATATTGATGTTTCGATGACCAGGGAGCGAGATACGCTATGTCCGGCTCTCGATGAGTTGTTTCTTGCCTTAAGCCGCCAGCAGGTCGTCCCCTTATATACACGGGTTGACGCCCTGTGGCTTGCAGAGTCCCGGCCGGCTTATAAACAATGTCCGGCTCGGTGACTAGTTAAATCTACCTTATGTTACAAGTCATGCCATCATGGCGGTTTACTACAACGGGCTTAAGTCGCCTGTGGGCCTTAAGCCCTTTATTGAATCGCCATCTTCATGCTTGGTCTTGGGCTTATCTCTGACAAGTCTCTTGGTGTAACCCGGCCCCTCCTGGGCGGCTTACACAAATAGTTATATCCCCAATAGTATGTACTCATTGAAAATCTTATCAAGCGTCTTGATATATCTCAATACATCTTGATGCTCAATATGTAAGTAGCTTTACTGAGGTCTTTCTTTTAAAAGAACTCCTCTCAAACACTTCTTTATGCTTTCCAGAAAAATTCTACATCATTTCTGATCAACAATATGTCACTCACATATAGTTATCAGAAAGGTTGTAGTGCTCCCACTCACTTTATTGTAAATTCAGGCTTCACCGCAAGTTCGTATAAAACTATATGCTTTGATCAACTTATCAAAGCATATATTCCAACTCTGAGATGCTTGCACCAGTCCATAGATGGATCGCTGGAGCTTGCACATTTTGTTAGTACCTTTAGGATTGACAAAACCTTCTGGTTGCATCATATACAACTCTTCTTTAAGAAAACCATTAAGGAATGCAGTTTTGATATCCATTTGCTAGATTTCATAAAATGTGGCAATTGCTAACATGATTTGGACAGACTTAAGCATTGCTATAGTTGAGAAAATCTCATTGTAACCAACACCTTGAACTTGTCGAAAACCTTTTTTGCGACAAGTCGAGCTTTGTAGATAGTAACACTACTATCAACGTCCATCTTCCTCTTGAAGATCCATTTATTCTCAATGGCTTGCCGATCATCGGGCAAGTCAACCAAAGTCCACTCATTGTTCTCATACATGGATCCCATCTCAGATTTCATGGCCTCAAGCCATTTTGCGGAATCTGGGCTCGCCATCGCTTCTTCATAGTTTGTAGATTCGTCATGGTCTAGTAACATAACTTCCAGAACAGGATTACCGTACCACTCTGGTGTGGATCTTACTCTGTTTAACCTACGAGGTTCAGTAACAACTTGATCTGAAGTTTCATGACCATCATCATTAACTTCCTCACTAATTGGTGTAGACGTCACAGGAACCGGTTTCTGTGATGAACCACTTTCCAATAAGGGAGCAGGTACAGTTACCTCATCAAGTTCTACTTTCCTCCCACTCACTTCTTTCGAGAGAAACTGTCACACCCTAGCTAGTTCATGCATTAGAGTGTTGCATCATGTCTATTTTTCTCAACAGAAACTTGAAATGGGGATGACAGAACCCCCAGCCCCCTCTGAAACCAACTAGGGTTTACTAAAAATATTTTCAATGAACCTGAAATGCCCTTCTAAAATGTCCATCATTTTTGTCTTGGTTCAGAACCTCTGCCAAAAGTGGTGCTCAATTTTCTAGGTCATCTTAAGGTTTTTGAATTAAATCATTAGCTATTGAGTTTGAGCATTTAAAGAATGTAAATATTTTAAATGCTCAAATAATTCTGGAAATAAGTGTGGGCTGTTGGAAATATTCTAAACAAAGCCCCTAATTTTTTTAGGATTTTTGGAAATGCCTAGCTATTTTTAATAAAGCCACACAGCTATAGAAAAAAAATAGAAAAACAATTAAAATGAAAAGAGAGAGAGAGAGAGAGAGAGAGAGAGAGAGAGAGAAAGGCCAGAGGCCACTTACCTGCACTGGGCCAGCCCACCTGGCCCGTGCCAGTCACCACCCACCTCTGCCAGTAGGCAGAGGAGGGACACCGCGATGCCGCCGAGCTCGCCACGCCACCTCCCTGCCTGCCTGCATCACCCGCGCCAGCGCAGCGCCTCGAAGGGCCTCCTCGGCGGCGCCCCGAGCCCCTGGACACCTCATTCGCCCCCCCCACTCCTCTCTGTCGCCCTCTCATCACCATGGCCGACGCAGCCGGGCTCGCGCCGTCGTGAAGTCGCGCCCACCGTCGTCCTCGCGGCCACCCTGCCATGTCCACAAGCTCCGCCGTCGTCCGCTTCACCGAGCCAGCCGAGCCCCGAGCGCTCGAACGCTCTGCACTGCCTCCACCGACCTTGCCTTCACTGCCCGTCGTCGGAGATCCACTTCGCTGTCGCCGCTGCAGCAGCTCGTCCCCGACCTCGTCGTCTGCTCCGCCGTGACCACCGTGAGCCCAGCTACCTCCCCATCCTCTCTGTTCCTACTCTCGAGCACCATAGTGACCGCATGAAGCTCAATCGCACGCGCCACCGCCGAGCTCGTCGCCGACGTGACTCCGGCCATGCAACGGCCTCGCCACCCTGCCCGTTAGCCTCACCGCATCCCGAGGAGCCCGCAGCACCACTCCACGCACCTTGCCGTGCCTCCTAGCGATAAGCCCGAGCTCGCCCCAGCTCCGGCAGCCGCCAAGGTCGTCGTCGGCAATGTTTCCGGCCAACCCGAGCCCAACCACCGCCACCACTGGACGCGGCTCATCCCCAGCTTCACGTAGATGCCCTCCATCGCCTTTTGGTCATCGAAGCACGAAACCCGCACCTCTCCGCCGTCCCCGGCCCTGCCGGCGATGAGCCTCGGGTCAACTCCGGCGAGTTTGACCCGGGTTGACCCAGTTTGACCCCCCTGGGTCAATGACAGGTGGGGCCATGTCCTGCTAATTAACCTAGGATTAGGACTAACTAAAGTTAGTTAGTCTAATGACACTGACATGCGGGACCCACTGGTCAGGTTTAACCTGGACCGTCCCCGTTGACTGCTGATGTCACCTTGACGCAATGCTGACGCAATAACTCATTTACTGGATTTATTCCTATAAAGGAAATTCCAAAAAATGCTACAAACTTCAAAAATTCATAGAAATTAATCTGTAGCTCCAAATGCAAAGTGTTATATATGAAAAATGATGAGAAAATCCAATCTATCCATCTGTACTGGTTTCATGAATGTTTAAGAAAGTTAACCTGCTATTTAGTGCAGAACATGATAAAGCACTATTAAAGGCCATATAAGAGCTTGGAACTTGAATCTTTGATTCAAAATGGTTCAAACCCATCTGGTCTTAGTTGCATTAGCCTAATACACTCATCTTGCCATGTCTCATGCATGCATCATATTGTTGCACATTGTTTGGTGATGATTGTATATCGGTGCTCTCTACGGCAGGTTCTGCCCCCGAAGAGTATCGTGAGTATCCAAACGAGGAGCAATACCAGTCCACGGACCCGCAAGGCAAGCAACCAACCATTTGATCATGTCGATACAAACCCATGTTCTCGTGTTTGCTCTCTTTTACTGCATTTAAGACAACCCGTTTCAAACTGCTGTGTGCTAAGGTAGTTGAACCCATTTCCTCTGCATGACCTGTCATTGCCACAGTAACTAGATGAAACCCACTAGCATGTGTAGGAGTTGATTGAGCCATGTGTATGTGTTTCCTACCTTGCTATGCCTGCTATGCTTAGAGTTGTGTCAGGTCTGGTTCATCCGGGTGATGGGCTAGAGTGAAATGATCATGTCGGTAATGAGAGTGATGTGGTTGAACACGATTTGGTAAAGGTATCGATGAGAGGCCATGTAGGAGTACATGGTGGGTTGTTTCATTGAACTGACCTTAAGCACTGAGATCTGTATGTGTGATTTAAGATTCAGCTACTACCATGCATTGGGCCCTGAAATATGACCCCGCTCGACTTCTTATTCACCCTAGTCCTCTGTCCAGGAGTTGCAAGTAGTTTCTGGTGTTTGTAGCTTACTGGAGGCCGTGGGCAGCGCTGACCCGCGGGGTGGGCTGTGATGCGGTAGGTACGTGGCACGGTGTACCGGATGCCCGTTAGGTATCTCGGGAACCCTGTACACATCGTTCGGGGCCGTATGTGGAAACCTCGGCCGGACTCCCTGCGGATGGAACCTAAATAGGCGATAAACCTGGACTAGAGACTTAGGTGTTTAGGTAGGTCATGGTCTACACCCACGTCGGCTTTCGCTTGAAGTCTGCCGAGCACATGTCGTGTGCAGACGCTAAGTGGTGGAAACATGTATGAAGAAGTACACCCCTGCAGGGTTAACATGATCTATTCGAATAGCCGCGTCCGCGGTAAAGGACTACTTGGTTGCCTATACAGTTCATAGACAAGTAAATGGATACTACTAAAAATCCCAAGATAAGCGTGAGTGCCGAGGATGGCTCTTCCGTAGGATGACGGAGGTGGATCCTCGGTGGTGTATTGAACTGGTGTGTAGTGGACTCGTGTGCGCAAAACCATTTCAAGTTGGTGTCTCGTAGGATAGCTTAGCCAAGAGTCAAAGCTGGCTTGCTGCAATAACCCCACCAACCCTTCTTGATAATGTGCATGTATGTAGGATCTGATGTAAGTCTTGCTGAGTACCTTTGTACTCATGTTGCTTTAATTTACATTTTTCAGAAGACGCTGCAACCCCTTCTGATGGGTTCTTCGTAGACGTTGACATCGATGAGTAGACTGAGGCCCAGGTGGTGACCCTGAGCTTGTGAAGGACCACGTAGTATAGCCAGGCTTTCCCAAGCCTCTTTTATTTTACTAGTTGTCTGTACTCAGACAAGTTACTTCCGCTGTTGGCTTGTATGTCTGTATGACTTGAATGCTGGGTCGTGTGACCCGTACTTGTGTGTATGATATGTATGGCTCCCTGAGCCTTTAAATAAAGTACTTGTGTTGTAGAGTCATGTTGTGATGCCTTGTTGTATTTGCACATATCGAGCATATTGTGTGTATGATTGAAATGCTTGGTATGTGTGGGATCTGACTATCTAGTTGTTTATTCTTAGTAGCCTCTCTTACCGGGAAATGTCTCCTAGTGTCTCCACTGAGCCTTGGTAGCTTGCTACTGCTCCGGAACACTTAGGCTGGCCGGCATGTGTCCTTCTTCGTTCCTGTGTCTGTCCCTTCGGGGAAATGTCACGCGATGGATACCGGAGTCCTGTTAGCCCGCTACAGCCCGGTTTACCGGAGTCCTGCTAGCCCAGTGCTACAGCCCGGATTCACTTGCTGATGACCGACACGTTCGATGCTGGGTCATGGATGCCTGTCCCTGTAAGTCTGTGCCACTTTGGGTTTACGACTAGCCATGTCAGCCCGGGCTCCTTACCATATGGATGCTAGCGACACTATCATATACGTGTGCCAAAAGGCGCAAACGGTCCCGGGCAAAGGTAAGACGACACCCGTGGAATACCGTGCGTGAGGCCGCAAAGTGATATGAGGTGTTACATGCTAGATCGATGTGGCATCGAGTCGGGGTCCTGACAGCGTTGGCATCAGAGCCGGACTGCCTGTAGGTTCTCCAAGCCAAACTGGTCGATGTTGAGTCTAGAAATGCTTTAGTTATATGTAGGGGAATTGATTGTGGGATGGAACGTAAGGCTCTTTTTACTCCTTTATCTCATGACATTCTGATCTGAGTCAGTCTATTCTTCCACCGGGGGTTAAGGAATTAGGATCTCTTCTCTCTATCAGGTTCACGTGTTACTAATCAGTAGTACCTTATAGGTTGATGGATACAAGCCTAGTTCAGTTCTACTACCCCATTATGTTGCTAAGATGGACCCAGAACCTTGATATGATGTTGTTGAGTGTCTATGCTATTCTTTGCAAAATGCCTCAAAATCCTTTTGAGCATTTACAGCCGTTATGCTGTCCGATTTCTGCCAGGAATCTTAATGTTTTGTGTTTATCATGCTCCAGATGGCTTCCCGTCCTCAGAATCAAGTGGTTCGTTTGACTCGATGTCTAGATGTACCCGGCCATACTGCCATGTTGGTCAGGGTAATGACTGAGGCAGGGTACCGTTGGTATCCTGAGTACACGGTTGAAGAGCAATTCCGAGACTTTAATCAAAGTCAATATTTTTGCACTGTCAGGATATTTCCATCTTATCCTGGATCTACCGAGCCCCTCCACTGCTCCTATGGACTCGGGGTTACTATTGAGATGGCTGTGCAGGATGCTGCCTACTCTATGATGACCATCATGCGAGTCAGGACTGGCCTATTTCGGGACTCCGACTTCCGGTATATGCCAGCTTCACTCCCGGGAGCACAAGGGTATCTCCAGGCTATCTATGCTGACTCCACTCAGGAGGACTCACTGACCCGCACCACTGCACAGTTGCTTGAAGACAAGGACCGTGAAAATCGGGCCTTGAGACTAGAGCTTTTCAATACCCGTGCTGATCATTGGGCCACTTTGACTCGGTTTGCACCGGCTGTGCAAGCTGGATATATGGATATGCGAGATCTCTATCCTGTGAGATCTGCTCTGCCAGACATGATGGATTGGCGTGATGTAGGAGGCATCACCCCACCTCGTGGTCCCCGCAGGCCACCGTTTGTTGGTCCAAGACCTCATCCTAGCCCCTATGGTCCACAAGCTCCACGGGACCGACTGTTTCCGGATGATCACGTTGAGCTTCCAGGCTATGGAGGTGACTTCTATGAAGACTACTACGGAGCTGTCTGAGTTAGTAGTAGTATCACTAGTATCGTACTAGTTGTATCGTCCACCGTCCTGCGTGACTCGTGGGATATGACTTAGCTTGTACCGCCTTCCGGAGGTGTAGAAAAATAATGTATAGGAGCTCGGAATGCCTCCGATGAGATGTAATCCTCTTTTCACCGTAGTAGTACTTTGTTTGGTTCTGTACTAAACCTTGTATGGTGTGTATGACGATGGAATAAAAGAAGCAGTTTCTGTATCTACCATGTCATACGGATGATCATCTTACATTCCAAGTTATCCATTACATTCTACATTTCTATGTCAGAATCCTATCATCCTGGACTAAACCATTGTTTTGTTTTCCTAGGATGGTTAACACCCGCACCAACCCTGCTCCCCCAGAGCAGGCCGAAGGCAGTAGAGTTGGGGGAACAAACCTGCCTCACCCTCCCTCTCTGGCCGAAGTTATGCTGGAAGCCGAGAGAAACAAGCGGGAGACCAACCGTTTGTTGGAGCGCATCGAGCAAAACACAGCACACCATCAGAGGAATAACTTGGTGTCACTCAGTGATTTCATCAAGTTACATCCACCCACCTTCCACCACTCCGTCGAGCCTCTCGACGCCGATGACTGGCTTCGCAGTATTACTCACAAACTGCGTTCTGCGCTAGTAGCTGAGGCTGATAAGGTCACATTTGCTGCATATCATCTCGAAGGCCCCGCCAGTCTCTGGTGGGAGAACTATGAAGCTATGCGCCCAGCGGGCCATGTCACTACTTGGGCTGAATTCAGCGAGGCTTTCCGTGAACATCACATTCCGGAGGGTCTCATGGACCGTAAATGCGAGGAGTTCTGCAGTTTCACTCAAGGTCGACTCTCTGTGGATGCTTACAGCAGGGAGTTCGGTAACCTAGCACGATATGCAACTGAGGAAGTCTCTACTGATGCCAAGAAGCAAGCAAGGTTCCGCAAGGGACTTAGCCCTGAGCTTCGCCGTGACCTCCGTCTGCATGAGTGCACATCTTTTCAGAAGCTTGTTAACAAAGCCATCAGTGCTGAGTCTGGTCAGACTGATTATGAAGCAACACGCAAGCATGGCCGTGACATGGGTTCCTCATCCGGTGCTGGTCCTCAGAAGCGCCGCGTGTGGGTGCCTAACACTGCCCTGCCACCCAGGTTCACACCAAGGCCATCCTTTCAGGCGCCTCGCCCCGCTCAACAGTTTGCACCAGCCAAGCCCTATGGTGGTCCAACCAACAGTGCTCCTCCACGCACCAGCTCCGTGACATGCTTCAAGTGTGGGGAATCAGGCCACTACCTGCGCGAGTGTCCCCAGACCAACCCCAACCAATCTGGAAAAGCTGTTGGCCATGGCAAGCCGACAGGGAAAGCGTTCTACGCCAAGCCGGCCACCGCTGCACGTGGCCATGTCAACTGTATCTCTGCTGAAGAAGCTCAAGAGGATCCCAACGTCGTTCTCGGTACGCTCCTTGTTAATTGCCACCCGGCATCTGTTCTTTTCGATACTGGAGCATCTCATTCTTTCATATCCGAAATTATGCTCGTTTGCATAACACCACATTCTGTGACATGCCGTCCACTATGGAAATTTCTACTCCTGGTTCTAGATGGCAAACCTCTAGAGTAAGCCATGGAATGAAATTCAAGTCGACAGACTTGTTTTTCTCGCATCTTTGATAGCTCTCAAATCTTCGGATATTAATATCATCTTGGGTATGGACTGGATGTCAGCCCATCATGCCAAGATTGATTGCTTCTCTAGGACTGTTCAACTCACCCATCCTTCGGGGAAGATAGTCAATGTCTTGACCCGAGTAGCCAAGCGACAGCTATTTTCTCTTAACGCCAGTCCTTTGCCAGACCTCGAAGACGTTCCGGTAGTCCGTGACTTTCCGGATGTCTTTCCAGAGGAATTGCCAGGTGTTCCACCTGACAGAGATGTCGAGTTCGTAATAGATCTCATTCCAGGAACTGTCCCAATTTCTAGAAGACCCTATAAAATGGCACCACTAGAACTAGCCGAGCTTAAGAAACAACTCGATGAGTCCTTGAAAAAGGGTTTCATCCGTCCTAGTTCGTCTCCATGGGCTTGTCCCGTCCTCTTCGTCAAGAAGAAGGATGGTACGGATCGGATGGTTGTAGATTATCGACCAGTTAACCTGGTCACAATCAAGAACAAGTATCCGCTCCCCAGGATCAACGACCTGTATGATCAGCTCGCTGGATCCTCAGTCTTCTCTAAAATGGATTTGAGGTTGGGCTACCATCAAATCAAAATCAGGAACGGGGACATTCCTAAAACGGCCTTTGTTACTCGTTATGGCCAATACGAGTACACCGTCATGTCCTTCGGTTTAACCAACGCTCCAGCCACTTTCTCTCGCTTAATGAACTCAATCTTCATGGAGTATTTGGATAAATTCGTCGTGGTTTACCTCGATGATATACTCATCTACTCCAAGAACGAGGAAGAACATGCCGAACATCTAAGGCTAGTGTTGATGAAACTTCGAGAGCATCGCCTTTATGCCAAGTTCTCTAAATGCGAATTTTGGTTGCCAGAAGTGACCTATCTAGGACATGTAATTTCTGGTAAGGGTATTGCTGTCAACCCCGAGCGAGTTCAAGCCGTCCTTAATTGGACTCCACCTGAATCGGTCAAGCAAGTTCGGAGTTTCCTTGGCTTAGCGAGCTATTGTCGCCGCTTTGTCGAGAACTTCTCCAAGGTTGCCAAACCTCTAACTGAACTCCTCAAGAAAGATAAAAAGTTCGAGTGGACTCCACAATGTGAGCACAGCTTTCAGGAACTGAAAAGACGCCTGACATCTGCTCCCGTACTGGTACCACCAGATTTCTCTAAGGACTTTGTTATCTATTGCGACGCCTCGCGACAAGGACTAGGTTGCATTCTTATGCAAGATCGTCACGTAATTGCTTACGCTTCACGGCAATTGCACCCACATGAGGAGAATTATCCTACTCATGATCTAGAGCTTGCAGCTGTAGTCTATGCACTTAAAACCTGGCGACATTACCTCCTCGGTAATCGTTGCGAAATCTTCACCGATCACCAAAGTCTGAAGTACATCTTCACCCAACCGGATTTGAATCTCAGGCAAAGACGTTGGGTTGAGTTGATCACAGATTTCGACTTAGGGATAACTTACACCCCAGGAAAGGCCAATGTCATGGCTGATGCACTAAGTCGTAAATCTTATTGTAACAATCTGATGTTACAACAAAGTCAACCGCTTCTCCATGAGGAATTTCGGAAGCTTAACCTTCACATTGTTCCTCAAGGATTTCTTTCCACCTTGGTGGCGAAACCTACTCTTACGGATCAAATTATCGCTGCCCAAAAGCGAGATAAAGGGATATCTAGGATCAAGGAGAACATTGCTAGCGGAGGTGCTAGATGTTTCTCCACAAATGATCATGGTGTTGTGTACTTTGAGAACCGTTTAGTGGTTCCCAAGAACCAGCATCTACGGCAGTTGATCCTTAAGGAGGCTCATGAATCTCCTCTCACCATTCATCCCGGTAGTACCAAGATGTATCAGGACCTACGCCAGAGGTTCTGGTGGACTAGGATGAAGAGAGACATTGCTCAGTTTGTTGCTAGTTGCGACGTCTGTCGTCGTGTAAAAGCAGAGCATCAACGGCCTGCTGGCACCCTTCAACCTTTAGCTATTCCTGAATGGAAATGGGATAAAATTGGTATGGATTTCATCACCGGTTTTCCCAGGACCAAGAGAGGGAATAACGCTATCTTCGTCGTTGTCGATCGTCTTTCCAAAGTAGCCCATTTCTTGCCTGTTCGCGAGAGTATAACCGCTAGTCAACTAGCAGACTTGTACATCTCCCGAATAGTATCCCTCCATGGTGTTCCACTGGAAATTAACTCGGATCGAGGAAGTCTCTTCACCTCTCGATTTTGGGAAAGTTTCCAAAATGCTATGGGAACCCGCCTTTCCTTTAGCACTGCCTTTCACCCTCAATCAAGTGGTCAAGTAGAACGTGTCAACCAGATTCTAGAAGACATGCTTCGAGCTTCTGTTATCTCATTCGGAATGGATTGGGAGAAATGCCTTCCATTTGCCGAATTTGCTTATAACAACAGCTATCAATCTAGCTTGGGTAAAGCCCCTTTTGAAGTTCTCTATGGACGAAGGTGTCGAACGCCTCTTAACTGGTCAGAAACCGGGGAAAGACAATTCTTTGGCCCGGACATGATCCAGGAAGCAGAAGAGCAAGTTCGCATTGTTCGTGAAAAGTTGAAAACAGCCCAATCTCGTCAAAAGAGTCAATACGACCGAAAACATAAGGCTATGACTTTTGAGGTTGACGAGAAGGCTTACCTTCGGGTTACTCCTCTGAAGGGAACCCATCGTTTCGGTATCAAAGGCAAATTGGCTCCTCGCTACATTGGACCCTTTCGCATTCTCGCTAAACGGGGAGAAGTTGCCTACCAATTGGAACTACCTCCGCATCTCTCCAGAGTCCACGATGTCTTCCACGTTTCCCAACTCAGGCGTTGCTTCTCGGATCCTATCCGTGGAGTGGACCACGAAACGCTTGATCTTCAAGATAACCTCACGTATCGAGAGTACCCCGTTCGTATCCTCGATCAAGCCGAGCGTACCACTCGACGTCATAATATCAAGTTTCTCAAGGTTCAATGGTCGCACCATTCTGAGAAGGAAGCAACTTGGGAAAGGGAGGATCGTCTTCGACTTGAGTACCCCGCCTTCTTTCCGGAGGAACCTAAATCTCGGGACGAGATTCTTTTGAGTGGGGGTGAGTTGTCACACCCTAGCTAGTTCATGCATTAGAGTGTTGCATCATGTCTATTTTTCTCAACAGAAACTTGAAATGGGGATGACAGAACCCCCAGCCCCCTCTGAAACCAACTAGGGTTTACTAAAAATATTTTCAATGAACCTGAAATGCCCTTCTAAAATGTCCATCATTTTTGTCTTGGTTCAGAACCTCTGCCAAAAGTGGTGCTCAATTTTCTAGGTCATCCTAAGGTTTTTGAATTAAATCATAAGTATTTGAGTTTGGGCATTTAAATTATATAAATTATTTTAAATGCTCAAATAATCCCAAACTAAAATGTTCCATGCTGTATATATTCCAGTTAGTGGCCATGAGCAGTTTGGGGAATTTTGGAGTTGTTTAGGTATTTTTAGTAAGTCCACAAAGTTACAGAATAATTAAAAAAGATAAATAAGAGAGAGAGAGAGAGTGAACTAACCTGGCAGCCCGCCTAGCCAGCCCACCTGCCGGCCCAGCCCAGCAGCCGCTCCAGCGAGCTGCTTGCCTTCGCCAGGCAGGCAGGCAGGTGCTCGACGGCGACGCCAGCGCGCGCCACGCAGCTGCCCGCCGCCCTGCTTCACCCCCTCGCCTCGCTGCTGGCCTGGATGAGCTCCACGTCGAGCCCCGAACCCCGTGGACACACCCATTCACCCCCAGCTCCTCTCCCTCGCTCTCCCACGCCATGGCCGACGCCACCGCAGCCGCACCGTCGCCGTAGTCGCGCTCTCCGTCGTCCCCGCGCCGCGCCACCGTGTCCAGGAGCTCCGCCGCCCTCCTCTCCTTCGAGCTAGTCGAGCCCCGAGCGCTCGCGTGCCCCGAAGCCACTGCACCGACCTCGCCGACTCCGCCGTCACCGGAGATCCCTTTCGCCGTCGCCGCCGCACCAGCTCGTCCCCGACCGCGCCGTCTGGTTCCTCGAGATCGCCGTGAGCCCAGCTACCTCTCCCCCCTTTCCTCTCTCGTTCTCGTGCACCACAGCGAGCGCACGAAGCTTCACCGCACGCACCGCCGCCGAGCTCGTCGCCGACGTGTCTCCGGCCAACCACCGGCCACACCACCGTGTCCAACGCACTCACCGCACCCGCAGGAACCCGTAGCATCACTCCACGCGCCTCGCCGTGCCCCCTAGCGTCGAGTTCGACCTCACCCGAACTCCGGCGACCGCCAAAGTCGTCGCCGGCGACGTTTCCGGCCACCCCGAGCTCAACCACCACCACCAAGAGCTGCGGCTTGCTCCCAGCTACCCGTAGATGCCCTCCGCCGCTCATTTAGTCGCCGGAACACACAAAAGCACTCTCGCCGCCGCGTTCGGCCTCGCCGGCAGCTAAACGCCGGTGAGTTGACCCCGCTGACCCCTCATTTGACCACGGGTGGGCCCAGTTTGACCCCCCTGGGTCAATGACAGGTGGGGCCCAGCCCTGTTAACTAATCAGGATTAGTTTTAATTAATATTTAGTTAAACTAATTACACTGACACACGGGACCCACTAGTCAGGGTTGACCTGGACTGTTCCGTTGACCGCTGACGTCATCCTGACGTAATGCTGACGCAGTAATTTATTTACTGGAATTATTATTACACAGGAAATTCCAGAAAATACCCCAAACTTTAAAAAATCATAGAAATTAATCTGTAACTCCAAATGCAAAGTTTTATATATGAAAAATGATCAGAAAAATCCAATCTATCCATCTGTACTGGTTTCATGCATGTTTAAGCAAGCTAACCTGATGTTTAGAGCAGAACTAGATAAAGCACTTATAAGGGCCATGTATGAGTTTGAAACTTGAATCTTTGATTCAAAATGGTTCAAACCCATCTGGTCTTAGTTGCATTAGCCCAATACACTCATTTTGCCATGTCTCATGCATGCATCATATTGTTGCATATTGTTTGGTGATGTTGTGTATCGGTGCTCTTTGCGGCAGGTTCTGCCTCCGAGGAGTACCACGATTACCCTAGCGAAGAACAATATCAGTGCATCGACCCATCAGGCAAGCAACCAACCATTTGATCATATCGATACAATCCCATGTTCTCGCTTCTGCTCTCTTTTACTGCATTAAGACAACGCGTTTCAAACTGCTGTGTGCTACGGTAGTTGAACCCATTTCCTCTGCATGACCTGTCATTGCCACAGTAACTAGATGAAACCCACTAGCATGTGTAGGAGTTGATTGAGCCATATGTATGTGTTGTTCCTACCTTGCTATGCCTGCTATGCTTAGAGTCGTGTCAGGTCTGGTTCATCTGGGTGATGGGCTAGAGTGAAATGATCATGCCGGTAATGAGAGTGATGTGGTGAACACGATTTGGTAAAGGTATCGATGAAAGGCCATGTAGGAGTACATGGTGGGTTGTTTCATTGAAAGCCGACCTTAAGCACTGAGATCTGTATGTGTGATTTAAGATTCAGCTACTACCATGCATTGGGCCCTGAAATATGACCCCGCTCGACTTCTTATTCACCCTAGTCCTCTGTCCAGGAGTTGCAAGTAGTTTCTGGTGTTTGTAGCTTACTGGAGGCCGTGGGCAGCGCTGACCCGCGGGGTGGGCTGTGATGCGGTAGGTACGTGGCCGGGAATACCGGGCACCCGTTAGGTGTCTCGGAACCCTGTACACATCGTTCGGGGCCGTATGTGGAACCCCGGCCGGACTCCCTGCGGATGGAACCTGAATAGGCGATAAACCTGGACTAGAGACTTAGGTGTTTAGGTAGGTCGTGGTCTACACCCACGTCGGCTTTCGCTTGAAGTCTGCCGAGCACATGTCGTGTGCAGACGCTAAGTGGTGGAAACATGTATGAAGAAGTACACCCCTGCAGGGTTAACATGATCTATTCGAATAGCCGCGTCCGCGGTAAAGGACTACTTGGTTGCCTATACAGTTCATAGACAAGTAAATGGATACTACTAAAAATCTCAAGATAAGCGTGAGTGCCGAGGATGGCTCTTCCGTAGGATGACGGAGGTGGATCCTCGGTGGTGTATTGAACTGGTGTGTAGTGGACTCGTGTGCGCAAAACCATTTCAAGTTGGTGTCTCGTAGGATAGCTTAGCCAAGAGTCAAAGCTGGCTTGCTGCAATAACCCCACCAACCCTTCTTGATAATGTGCATGTATGTAGGATCTGATGTAAGTCTTGCTGAGTACCTTTGTACTCATGTTGCTTTAATTTACATTTTTCAAAAGACGCTGCAACCCCTTCTGATGGGTTCTTCGTAGACGTTGACATCAATGAGTAGACTGAGGCCCAGGTGGTGACCCTGAGCTTGTGAAGGACCACGTAGTATAGCCAGGCTTTCCCAAGCCTCTTTTATTTTACTAGTTGTCTGTACTCAGACAAGTTACTTCCGCTGTTGGCTTGTATGTGTGTATGACTTGATTGCTGGGTCGTGTGACCCGTACTTGTGTGTATGATATGTATGGCTCCCTGAGCTTTTAAATAAAATACTTGTGTTGTAGAGTCATGTTGTGATGCCTTGTTGTATTTGCACATATCGAGCATATTGTGTGTATGATTGAAATGCTTGGTATGTGTGGGATCTGACTATCTAGTTGTTTATTCTTAGTAGCCTCTCTTACCGGGAAATGTCTCCTAGTGTCTCCACTGAGACTTGGTAGCTTGCTACTGCTCCGGAACACTTAGGCTGGCCGGCATGTGTCCTTCTTCGTTCCTGTGTCTGTCCCTTTGGGGAAATGTCATGCGATGGATACCGGAGTCCTGTTAGCCTGCTACAGCCCAGTTTACCGGAGTCCTGCTAGCCCAGTGCTACAGCCTGGATTTACTTGCTGATGACCGACACGTTCGATGCTAGGTCATGGATGCCTGTCCCTGTAAGTCTGTGCCACTTTGGGTTTACGACTAGCCATGTCAGCCCGGGCTCCTTACCATATGGATGCTAGCGACACCATCATATACGTGTGCCAAAAGGCGCAAACGGTCCTGGGCAAAGGTAAGGCGACACCCGTGGAATACCGTGCGTGAGGCCGCAAAGTGATATGAGGTGTTACATGCTAGATCGATGTGGCATCGAGTCGGGGTCCTGACGTCACGTCCCCAGTTCAGGCCTTGCTTGTCTCTGCATAAGCATCCATGCATCATGTTTAAATTTAAAGGAACTTGAAATGGGGATTGTTTAAACCCTAGAACCAAATGAATCCAACTAGGGTCAAAATAAAATCTTTTTCATTGAACTCAAAATGCCCTCTAAAAATGTTCAACATTTCTGGTTTGAGGTGGAAGCATCTACCAAAAATGGTTTATATTTTTGCAGGACATATTGGGCTCTGAATTAAATCATACTCTATTTGCATTTGGGCATTTAAATGCTATACAATATTTTAAATGCTCAAATAATCATAAACTAAAATGTTTACTGTTGGTTATATTCCAAACAGTGGCATTGAACAGTTTCATGATTTTTGGTAATGCCCTGTCATTTTTAATAAAGCCCTAAAGACTACAGAATAATAGAAAAACAGAAACAATAAAAGAGAGAGAGAGAGAGAGATTTTTACCTGGGCCACTTACCTGGCCGCAGCCCACCTGGCAGGCCCAGCACTGTGCTGGCCCATGCCAGGCAGCTGCTTCCTCTCGCCAGGCAGGCAGAGAGGTGAGCGCCGGCGTGCCCGAGCTCGCCATGACGTCACCTGCTTGCCGACGAAGCCCCTGGACACATGGATGACTCCGGCGTGCCGTCCCGATTCCGCTGACCGCTTCGCTCACTCTCCCCCACGACCCTCTCTCCTCTGCTCCCTCTCTCTCGCCCGGACCAAACGCGTTTGTCGCTGCCGACGAGCATCGCCGTGGCCACAGCCATTGCCTCGCCTCGTCGTTGCGCCCAGAGGCTCCGCCTCGACCCCCTCTTCCTCTCCACCGAGCCACGAGGTCCCGAACGTGCTGCAACCCTGACACCACCGTCGTTTTCCCCCTTGGGCTCCGACCACCACCGCCGTCGATTTGCCGCATGCAGGACGCCCCCAGCCCACGAGCTCCTTCTCCGACCTCGCAGTGAGCTCCTGATCCGAACTCCTCTCTTTTCCCTCGCGTTTGCGAGCTCTAGGCCATAGCTCCGTCGCGGCCGAACTCCGGCCGCCGCTGACCTTGTCGCCACTGCCGCTACGGACGCTGCAGCTTGCGCCCGAGCGTGTCATCGTCCTCAACTCGCTCCTAGGAGCCGAACGCACCTAGTAGCTCGTCGTAGCCGCACCGTAGCCCCCTAGCCGCTCGAGGCCGAGCTCCGCGCCGCCGCTCGCTCGCCGTAGTTGCCGCTACGGCCACCCCAGCCACAGCTACAGCCACTGCTGGATGCGCCGCGTCGCAGTCGTTCCAACAAGACCTGCCACCCGTCCTCCCGACACCGAAATTGGCCGGACGGGCATCGCCGCCGCGCTCCGATTATCGCCGGAGTTAATCCGGTGACAAGGTAGGTTAGTTAGTGCTAATGACCCCTCTAATCAACCCCTTAAGCCACTGCCACGTGGGCCCATGCGCCTGTTTAGTTTAGATTAATTTTCCTGTTTAGTTTAGATTAACCCAGTGGGACCCACGCGTCAGCCTTGACCGCGCTGACATGGCTGTTGACTGGCCCCACATGTCATGTTGACTTCGCTGACGTGGGCGTTGACCGGACCCACCTGTCAGTGTCACTAACTAGCCCCAGTCACTGACCAGTGGACCCCACTGGTCAGGTTTGACCTGGTCGACGCCTGTTGACCTGACGTCACCCTGACGCAGTGCTGACGCATTAATTCAATTACTGGAATTGTTCTTATACAGGAAATTCCAGAAAATAGCACAAACTTCTAAAATTCATAGGAAATCAACCGTAACTCCAAATTAAATAAGTTATATATGAAAAATGATCAGAAAAATCCAATCTATCCATCTGCACTGGTTTCATGCATGTTAGAACACATTAACCTTGCTGTTTAGGTGAAACAAGTTAATGCACTATTATGACCTCTTAAAATGGGTTTGCATTTGAATCTTTGGTTCAAATGGACTCATCTCAATCTGTTCTAGCTTGCATTAACCCAAAACACATTCATATTGCCATGTCATAGCATGCATCATATTGTGCGTTGCATTGATCGTGTTTCTTCTCTGTTTGCCGGTGTTGTTCCCCCTCGGTAGACGTTGTACCGACGTTGTGATCGTTGACACTGATGAAGACTCAATGCTATCTTCAGAAGTGCCAGGCAAGCAAAACCCCCTTGTTCATTCCGATACAATCCTACTCTCTCGCTCCTGCTCTCTTTTACTGCATTAGGACAACAACGATCATCTGTTACTTGCTGCGGTAGCTGAACCCCTTTATCCTCTGCATGACCTGTCATTGCCACAGTAAATAGATGAAACCCACTAGCATGAGTAGGAGTTGTTTGAGCCCTGTTGTGCCTACTCATTCATGCTTGTTTGTCATGCCTGCTACTGCTTAGAGTTGAGTCAGGTCTGATTCATCGGGGATGAATCAGAGGTGTGTGAACATGTCCTACTGTGTGTGAGCTAAGTGTGTGAACACGATTTGGTAAAGGTAGCGGTGAGAGGCCATGTAGGAGTACATGGTGGGTTGTCTCATTGAAGCCGTCCTTAGGAACTGAGTTCTGTGTTTGTGATCCATGATTCAGCTACTACCATGCATTGGGCCCTGAAATATGACCCCGCTCGACTTCTTATTCACCCTTGTCCTCTGTCCAGGAGTTGCAAGTAGTTTCTGGTGTTTGTAGTATGCTGGAGGCCGTGCGCAGCGCTGACCGGAGGGGTGGGCTGTGATGCGGTAGGCACGTGGCCGGGTATACCGGGCGCCCGTTTGGTGTCACGGAACCCTGTTCACATCGTTTGGGGCTGTGAGCGAAACCTCGGCCGGATCTCCTCATGGATGGAACCCGAATAGGCGATAAACCTGGACTAGAGACTTGAGTGTTTAGGTAGGTCGTGGTCTACACCCACGTCGGCTTTCGCTTGAAGTCTGCCGAGCACATGTCGTGTGCAGACGCTAAGTGGTGGAAACATGTATGAAGAAGTACACACCTGCAGGGTTAACATCATCTATTCGAATAGCCGTGTCCGCGGTAAAGGACTTCTGGGTTGCCTATAACAGTTCATAGACAAGTGAAAGTGGATACTTTAAAATGCGCGAGATAAGCGTGAGTGCTATGGATGGCGTTCTCGTAGGGAGACGGGAGCGGATCCATAGTGGTGTATTGGTTGGTGAATATGTGGACTCGTGTGCGCCACCTCAAAGAGTTACTTGCAGTCGTAGTTCAGGATAGCCACCGAGTCAAAGCTGGCTTGCTGCAGTTAAACCCCACCATCCCCTTTGTTGATAATGATGCATATGTAGTTAGTTCTGATGTAAGTCTTGCTGGGTACATTTGTACTCACGTTTGCCTATTTTATGTTTTTGCAGAGAGACTTCGGTCTCGCTAGTAGTTCCGCGTGGACTTCGACGTTTAGCTTGATACCTCAGCTACGATCTTGTGCCCTCGGCAGGATCTGGTAGATAGTCAGGCTTCTCAGCCTTTTTCATTTGTAGATGTCTGTACTCAGACATGTTAAGCTTCCGCATGTGCTTTGACTTGTATGCTCTGAATGTTGGGTCATGAGACCCATGTTTGTAATATCTCGCTCCCCGGAGCCTATTGAATAAATACTTGAGTCGTAGAGTCATGTTGTGATGCCATGTTGTATTTGCACATATCGAGCATATTGTGTGTATGTTATTGAAATGCTTGGTATGTGTGGGATCTGACTATCTAGTTGTTTATCCTTAGTAGCCTCTCTTACCGGGAAATGTCTCCTAGTGCTTCCACTGAGCCATGGTAGCTTGCTACTGCTCCGGAACACTTAGGCTGGCCGGCATGTGTCCTTCTTCGTTCCTGTGTCTGTCCCTTCGGGGAAATGTCACGCGATGAATACCGGAGTCCTGTTAGCCCGCTACAGCCCGGTTCACCGGAGTCCTGCTAGCCCAGTGCTACAGCCTGGATTCACTCGCTGATGACCGACACGTTCGATGCTGGGTCATGGATGCCTGTCCCTGTAAGTCTGTGCCACTTTGGGTTTACGACTAGCCATGTCAGCCCGGGCTCCTTATCATATGGATGCTAGCGACACTATCATATACGTGTGCCAAAAGGCGCAAACGGTCCCGGGCAAAGGTAAGGCGACACCCGTGGGAATACCGTGCGTGAGGCCGCAAAGTGATATGAGGTGTTACATGCTAGATCGATGTGGCATTGAGTCGGGGTCCTGACAGCTTTGGTATCAGAGCCTGACTGCCTGTAGGATTACCAAGCCAAACTGGTCGAAGTTGAGTCTAGAAATTCTTTAGTTATGTAAGGGAATGATTGTGGGATGGAACGTAAGGCTCTTTTTACTCCTTATACCTATGGCCTTCTGATCTGAGTCACTCTTCTCTTCTACGGGGATTAAGAACTAGGCTATCTCTTCTTTCTATCAGGATCACGAGTTACTATCGTTAGAGACTTATAGGATTGTTGGATTTAAGCCTCAGTTCAGTTTCTACTACTTCTGTATGTTAATATTGATCTCGAAACCTTGATATTGTGCTTCTGAGTGGTTATGCCACCATTTTGTGAATGTCTCAAATCTTTTCTGAGCATTTACAGCCGTTATGCTGTCCGAGTCATTCCAGGTTTCTAAATAGTCTGATGCATTTGCAAATCCTTTCCCTCTGGTTTTCGATGTTCCTTTGGCCAGCTCAATCACACTAATTGTTGAGTTGAGGTATTCTATTGCCTTGACATTATGTTGGAGTTACTATTATGACCCTAGGTGTCTTAGAGGATCACCTAGTAACTTAGCCATGTTTTGTGTCCCAGTGTGATGATTTTGGCCATCATTCTCGAAAGCATCCCGTGATGCCACTTAGTTAGTAGGAATTCTATTCCTGGGTTCTTGACCCAAGATCCACCCTACTTACTTCATGTTGATAGTGTTTGCTCGTTCCTTTAGGAAATTAGTAACCTTTGCAATAGTCCTCGAAGTTCATGGTATTTCCTTCTTCCAAATACTATGAACCACTTTATGGCAGAAGTTTGTTGGATCAAAAGATCACAACAGGAGTGCCCTCGATGAGTTCTCCATCCTGTATTGCGACTCTGCCAGTTCTACTTTTCTGCATGGGTTATCTGGAAGAAACTTGTTGAACTTTTTTCGACATACTAATCTATGCATCCACAACTCAGAAAGTTATATGTTCCTTGATTTGTCCCCCTTTAGTTGTATCCTGACCTTCATCTATCGATTGATAGTCAGGAGTAGTCGTGCATTCGTGTTCATCGATGCCTTTTACTTCTGTGGCCCGTCAAGCCATTCTATTCGGAATGACTAGGAGAAACAAACTCCAGTACCTCATCCACATCCAGGATTGGGTCAAAGTAGTTGTACCTCGCAGATCAAAATGCCAACCCAGCTTTTGATCTGTTCTACCTGAAGTATTACCCACTTTACATCAGGAATATCATGAGTATTGCACCATCTCTTATGAATTCTTGACATAGTAATACTTCTTGCCATCATTGTTCATTCCTTGGTTTCCGTGTTATTGTAACCGGAATGCCGACAAGTGAATCGTGGTGTGTGAAATCAATACTGCTAGCAACTCCGTTGCTTAGTGGTTAATGGACAACATTCTCATTTTTAGCGTGTTGGTTATTGAATCGTCACCCTAAGGTTGATTGTGCTACCTAGTCCCTATTTCCGGTGCACTCTTTGGTCGTTGAGTTTGGATTTTGTCAATCCCTCGCTCTTTTGATCATATCATCTTGCCCTGAAAAGCAAGATTGTTCTCGAGCTTAGTAACATGTCGGTGGTTCGTGATTTTCCGAATATCTTCTCGGAAGTATTACCAGGTTGTCACCTGACCGCTATGTTGAGTTTGTGATCAAGATGGTTTATTCCTGTAAACCACCCTTTCTCCAGGAATTCGTGTTGGATACCCCTAAGCTAGTTGGTTAAGCCAAACAACAACTTGGAGAGTTGGAAGATAAAAGCTTGTCCGACTTAGCTCATCCCAAAGGGATATCTTTGTGTGTGTGTGTGTTGAAGAAAGATAATATCTTCATTGATTGATCCTCATGATCAGTTGGTGGACCTTTTGTCTTGCCAAGACCTTGATTTGAGTATGGGCTATCCTCAAATCAAGTCAGAACCAATGATGTTCGTAATGTTGTCTTACTCGTGAATTTTCTTCGAGCATACACCATTAAATCTTTTGGGTCTGACCAATACTAGAACCTTGTTCACATAGTTATGGAATTCCATCTCCATGGGAATCTGGATGAATTGTTGTTGAGCCCATCGACAACATCCTTGTCTTCTTCATAGTTTTGTTGAACATTAAGCTAGTGTTGGAAACTTTTTAAAGCATTTGTTCATGCTAGCTCATGAAGCATATGTTCGGATGTAAGAAGTGACTTCCTCTAGTTCATGTGCATTTGATGCAAGTTGCCGCCGTGGATTCAAGAAAGTCAATGTTGCTTCCTTTGGAATCATCCCAAATCGGTCATGCATACGTGCGAAGTATTCTGTGGTTCGGAGACTTGCAACCTTCATTCTATATGTATTCCTAGCACACCAAGCCACTGATTGATTTGTTCAAGGAGAAGAAGTCTCATCTTAAGAGCAAGACTTATGCAAGGACTTCGATATCCTCGATGATGGTTCCCCTCTGAACTCGGTAGTGTTTAGTTATAAGACTACTACTTGGTCATGCTTGCCTAAGGCAGCGTGTTCGCATGTTTGTAGCAGAACCGGCTCGTGTTTTGGAGCTTGCTATCGTAGTTCATTCCCCGAGAATCTCGCAACGTCATCTCGTCGATTTGTGTTGCAAACTTTCATTTTTCTTTCTAGACTTGATGGGTCTGGACTATTCTAACACCAACCAGATCTGAATCTTAGGCAGATATGATGGTTGGAACATTTCCCAAGAACTATAATATTGGTCTCTCTGTAACCGGTAAAGTGGATGTCGTGGCCAACACACCCAACCGGAAGACCTGTTATTGTAGTATCTTGATTGAGAAAGTTGGCCACCTCCCCCTAAGGACTTCGTAGGATTTACCCCCCTAGTTGTGCCTTATGGATTTTTGTGTTTCCGAAGTCCGACCTTTTACTTGATGTTCTAGATACTAAACCATTTCAATGAATGGGTTATGCTAGCACATCAAGGAGAACATTAGAAGCGGAGTGCTAAATGCCTCTCGGTCAATCATCCAGATTTTGTTCCCTTGGCCCCGCCATGGTGAAATCTGAGAAGGTGTTATCTTCCTTTGCATCTGCATCTTCCACCGGTATTCGTCATGGTAGTATGTTGTGTTGCCAGGATCCTTGACACGGATATTGGTAAAACCTTGATGATTATGGAAATGCTCAAGCTCTTGAAAGCATGCACAAGCATTAGGTGCTATCATTGTTACTAACCGAGATTGTTCCCAGTTTTCCTCGGTTATGCTATAACTTTTCAAACAGTGGACTCACTCTCTACTGTTGAGCTTCTCCCCAGTTACTAAAATCATCCCTTGTGTTGTTTTCAACAAGGTAATCCACATCATCCATTCTAATCCGGTTATGCATTCTACCGAACCCCTCCAAATGATCGCTCAAGAATTGCCTTAGGCTGGTATAAAGAGTTTCAATGATCTTTGAATCAAAAGTAATTCTTTTTGCCACTTAATGGGGATATATTCTACGAGTCACCTCCTCTAAGATGTCTCGTTATGGTATCAAGGCAATTCAACTCCTCGCTACATTGACAACCGTTCAACACCCTCTTAAAGGTGGAATTGTAGTCTACCTGGTAAACCTCCGTCATCTGTTCCACTCCATTCCTCTAGAGGTGTGCTTCGTCTCTCAGCTCGAGAGATGTTGCTATGTCTCATTCCGTGAGTTAATCCTGAGTTGTTCGACCTTCGAGAAGATCGATCCTTCTAGAGTTTTCTTTATCCTCTCATTGTCATGTCGGTTGGAGTTCTCGGAGCAAGACATCAAGATAATGGTGGTGATCGAATCAAAGTTCATTTGAAGTGCAACCTGGATCGTGAAGATTGTGTTAGTTTGCGCTCCCCTTTCATCTTACCCTACGCTTGAATCTCGGGACGAGATTCTTGTTTAGTGGGGGTGAGTTGTCATGTCCCCAGTTCAGGCCTTGCTTGTCTCTGCATAAGCATCCATGCATCATGTTTAAATTTAAAGGAACTTGAAATGGGGATTGTTTAAACCCTAGCACCAAATGAATCCAACTAGGGTCAAAATAAAATCTTTTTCATTGAACTCAAAATGCCCTCTAAAAATGTTCAACATTTCTGGTTTGAGGTGGAAGCATCTACCAAAAAGGGTTTATATTTTTGCAAGACATATTGGGCTCTGAATTAAATCATACTCTATTTGCATTTGGGCATTTAAATGCTATACAATATTTTAAATGCTCAAATAATCATAAACTAAAATGTTTACTGTTGGTTATATTCCAAACAGTGGCATTGAACAGTTTCATGATTTTTGGTAATGCCCTGACATTTTTAATAAAGCCCTAAAGACTACAGAATAATAGAAAAACAGAAACAATAAAAGAGAGAGAGAGAGATTTTTACCTGGGCCACTTACCTGGCCGCAGCCCACCTGGTAGGCCCAGCACTGTGCTGGCCCATGCCAGGCAGCTGCTTCCTCTCGCCAGGCAGGCAGAGAGGTGAGCGCCGGCGTGCCCGAGCTCGCCACGCCATCACCTGCTTGCCGACGAAGCCCCTGGACGCATGGACGACTCCCGTGTGCCGTCCCGATTCCGCTGACCGCTTCGCTCACTCTCCCCCACGGCCCTCTCTCCTCTGCTCCCTCTCTCTCGCCCGGACCAAACGCGTCCGTCGCCGCCGACGAGCATCGCCGTGGCCACAACCATTGCCTCGCCTCGTCGTTGCGCCCAGAGGCTCCGCCTCGACCCCCTCTTCCTCTCCACCGAGCCACGAGGTCCCGGACGCGCTGCAACCCCGACACCACCGTCGTTTTCCCCCTTGGGCTCCGACCACCACCGCCGTCAATTTGCCGCATGCAGGACGCCCCCTAGCCCGCCGAGCTTCTCTCCGACCTCGCAGTGAGCTCCTGATCCGAACCCCTCTCTTTCCCCTCGTGTTTGCGAGCTCTAGGCCATAGCTCCATCGCGGCCGAACTCCAGCCACCGCTGACCTTGTCGCCGCTGCCGCTACGGATGCTGCAGCTTGCGCCCGAGCGCGTCATCATCCTCAACTCGCTCCTAGGAGCCGAACGCACCTAGTAGCCCGTCCGTAGCCGCACCGTAGCCCCCTAGCCGCTCAAGGCCGAGCTCCGGCCGCCGCCTCGCTCGCCGCAGTTGCCGCTACCGGCCACCCCAGCCACAGTTGCCGCCACCGCTGGACGCGCCGCGTCACGGCCGTTCCAACAAGACCTGCCGCGCGTCCTCCCGACGCCAAAATTGGCCGGACGGGCATCGCCGCCGCGCTCCGGTTATCGCCGGAGTTAATCCGGTGACAAGGTAGGTTAGTTAGTGCTAATGACCCCTCTAATCAACCCCTTAAGCCACTGCCACGTGGGCCCATGCGCCTGTTTAGTTTAGATTAATTTTCCTGTTTAGTTTAGATTAACCCAATGCGACCCACGCGTCAGCCTTGACCGCGCTGACATGGCTGTTGACTGGCCCCACATGTCATGTTGACTTCGCTGACATGGGCGTTGACCGGACCCACCTGTCAGTGTCACTAACTAGCCCCAGTCACTGACCAGTGGACCCCACTTGTCAGGTTTGACCTGGTCGACGCCTGTTGACCGCTGACGTCACCCTGACGCAGTGCTGACGCATTAATTCAATTACTAGAATTGTTCTTATACAGGAAATTCCAGAAAATAGCACAAACTTCTAAAATTCATAGGAAATCAACCGTAACTCCAAATTAAATAAGTTATATATGAAAAATAATCAGAAAAATCCAATCTATCCATCTGCACTGGTTTCATGCATGTTGGAACACATTAACCTTGCTGTTTAGGTGAAACAAGTTAATGCACTATTATGACCTCTTAAAATGGGTTTGCATTTGAATCTTTGGTTCAAATGGACTCATCTCAATCTGTTCTAGCTTGCATTAACCCAAAACACATTCATATTGCCATGTCATAGCATGCATCATATTGTGCGTTGCATTGATCGTGTTTCTTCTCTATTTGCTGGTGTTGTTCCCCCTCGGTAGACGTTGTACCGACGTTGTGATCGTTGACACTGATGAAGACTCAATGCTATCTTCAGAAGTGCCAGGCAAGCAAAAACCCCTTGTTCATTCCGATACAATCCCACTCTCTCGCTCCTGCTCTCTTTTACTGCATTAGGACAACAACGATTCATCTGTTACTTGCTGCGGTAGCTGAACCCCTTTATCCTCTGCATGACCTGTCATTGCCACAGTAAATAGATGAAACCCACTAGCATGAGTAGGAGTTGTTTGAGCCCCGTTGTGCCTACTCATTCATGCTTGTTTGTCATGCCTGCTACTGCTTAGAGTTGAGTCAGGTCTGATTCATCGGGGATGAATCAGAGGTGTGTGAACATGTCCTACTGTGTGTGAGCTAAGTGTGTGAACACGATTTGGTAAAGGTAGCGATGAGAGGCCATGTAGGAGTACATGGTGGGTTGTCTCATTGAAGCCGTCCTTAGGAACTGAGTTCTGTGTTTGTGATCCATGATTCAGCTACTACCATGCATTGGGCCCTGAAATATGACCCCGCTCGACTTCTTATTCACCCTTGTCCTCTGTCCAGGAGTTGCAAGTAGTTTCTGGTGTTTGTAGTATGCTGGAGGCCGTGCGCAGCGCTGACCGGAGGGGTGGGCTGTGATGCGGTAGGCACGTGGCCGGGTATACCGGGCGCCCGTTTGGTGTCACGGAACCCTGTTCACATCGTTTGGGGCTGTGAGCGAAACCTCGGCCGGATCTCCTCATGGATGGAACCCGAATAGGCGATAAACCTGGACTAGAGACTTGAGTGTTTAGGTAGGTCGTGGTCTACACCCACGTCGGCTTTCGCTTGAAGTCTGCCGAGCACATGTCGTGTGCAGATGCTAAGTGGTGGAAACATGTATGAAGAAGTACACCCCTGCAGGGTTAACATCATCTATTCGAATAGCCGTGTCCGCGGTAAAGGACTTCTGGGTTGCCTATAACAGTTCATAGACAAGTGAAAGTGGATACTTTAAAATGCGCAAGATAAGCGTGAGTGCTATGGATGGCGTTCTCGTAGGGAGACGGGAGTGGATCCATAGTGGTGTATTGGTTGGTGAATATGTGGACTCGTGTGCGCCACCTCAAAGAGTTACTTGCAGTCGTAGTTCAGGATAGCCACCGAGTCAAAGCTGGCTTGCTGCAGTTAAACCCCACCATCCCCTTTGTTGATAATGATGCATATGTAGTTAGTTCTGATGTAAGTCTTGCTGGGTACATTTGTACTCACGTTTGCCTATTTTATGTTTTTGCAGAGAGACTTCGGTCTCGCTAGTAGTTCCGCGTGGACTTCGACGTTTAGCTTGATACCTCAGCTACGATCTTGTGCCCTCAGCAGGATCTGGTAGATAGTCAGGCTTCTTAGCCTTTTTCATTTGTAGATGTCTGTACTCAGACATGTTAGCTTCCGCATGTGCTTTGACTTGTATGCTCTGAATGTTGGGTCATGAGACCCATGTTTGTAATATCTCGCTCCTCGGAGCCTATTGAATAAATACTTGAGTCGTAGAGTCATGTTGTGATGCCATGTTGTATTTGCACATATCGAGCATATTGTTGTATGTTATTGAAATGCTTGGTATGTGTGGGATCTGACTATCTAGTTGTTATCCTTGGTAGCCTCTCTTACCGGGAAATGTCTCCTAGTGCTTCCACTGAGCCATGGTAGCTTGCTACTACTCCGGAACACTTAGGCTGGCCGGCATGTGTCCTTCTTCGTTCCTGTGTATGTTCCTTCGTGGAAATGTCACGCGATGAATATCGGAGTCCTGTTAGCCTGCTACAGCCCGGTTCACCGGAGTCCTGCTAGCCCAGTGCTACAGCCTGGATTCACTCATTGATGACCGACACGTTCGATGCTGGGTCATGGATGCATGTCCCTGTAAGTCTGTGCCACTTTGGGTTTACGACTAGCCATGTCAGCCCGGGCTCCTTATCATATGGATGCTAGCGACACTATCATATACGTGTGCCAAAAGGCACAAACGGTTCCGGGCAAAGGTAAGGCGACACCCATGGGAATACCGTGCGTGAGGCCGCAAAGTGATATGAGGTGTTACATGCTAGATCGATGTGGCATTGAGTCGGGGTCCTGACTCCTTCTCTAGAAAGGATCCATTCTTAGCAATGAATGTCTTGCCTTCGGATCTGTGATAGAAGGTGTGCCCAACAGTCTCCTTTGGGTATCCTATGAAGACACATTTCTCCGATTTGGGTTCGAGCTTATCAGGTTGAAGCTTTTTCACATAAGCATCGCAGCCCCAAACTTTAAGAAACGACAACTTTGGTTTCTTGCCAAACCACAGTTCATAAGGCGTCGTCTCAACGGATTTTGATGGTGCCCTATTTAAAGTGAATGCAACTGTCTCTAATGCATAACCCCAAACAATAGTGGTAAATCGGTAAGATACATCATAGATTGCACTATATCCAATAAAGTGCGGTTATGACATTCGGACACACCATTACGCTGTGGTGTTCCATGTGGTGTGAGCTGTGAAACTATTCCACATTGTTTTATATGAAGGCCAAACTCGTAACTCAAATATTCTCCTCCACGATCAGATCGTAGAAACTTTATTTTCTTGTTACGATGATTCTCCACTTCACTCTGAAATTCTTTGAACTTTTCAAATGTTTCAGACTTGTGTTTCATTAAGTAGATATACCCATATCTGCTCAAATCATCTGTGAAGGTCAGAAAATAACGATACTTGCCACGAGCATCAACACTCATTGGATCGCATACATCCGTATGTATTATTTCCAATAAGTCAGTGGCTCGTTTCATTGTTCCGAAGAACGGAGTTTTAGTCATCTTGCCCAAAAGGCACGGTTCACAAGCATCAAATGATTCATAACCAAGTGATTCCCAAAATCCATCTTTATGGAGTTTCTTCATGCGCTTTACACCGATATGACCCAAACGGCAGTGCTACAAATAAGTTGCACTATCATTATTAACTTTGCATCTTTTGGCATCAATATTATGAATATGTGTATCACTACGATCGAGATCCAACAAACTATGTTCATTGGGTGTATGACCATTGAAGGTTTTATTCATGTAAATAGAACAACAATCATTCTCTGACTTTAAATGAATAACCGTATTGCAATAAACATGATCAAATCATATTCATGCTCAACGCAAACGCCAAATAACATTTATTTAGGTTTAACACTAATCCCGAAAGTATAGGGAGTGTGTGATGATGATCATATCAATTTTGGAACTACTTACAACACTCATCGTCACTTCCCCTCAACTAGTCTCTGTTTATTATGTAACTCCTATTTCGAGTTACTAATCTTAGCAACTGGACAAGTATCAAATACTTAGGGGCTACTATAAACACTAGTAAGGCACACATCAATAACGTGTATATCAAATATACCCTTGTTCACTTTGCCATCCTTCTTATCCACCAAATATTCATGGCATTTCCGCTTCTAGTGACCATTTCCTTTGTAGTGTAAGCACTTAGTTTCAGGCTTTGGCCCAGCTTTGGGCTTCTTCGCGGGAGTGACAACTTGTTTGTCATTCTACTTTAAGTTCCCTTTCTTTCCCTTTACCCTTTTCTTGAAACTAGTGGTCTTGTCAATCATCAACACTTGATGCTCTTTCTTGATTTCTACCTTCGTTGATTTCAACATCGTGAAGAGCTCGGGAATTGTTTTCGTCATCCCTTGCATACTATAGTTCATCACGAAGTTCCTGTAACTTGGTGATGGTGACTAGAGAACTCTGCCAATCACTATCTTATCTAGAAGATTAACTCCCACTTGATTCAAGCGATTGTAGTACCCAGACAATCTGAGCACATGCTCACTAGTTGAGCAATTCTCCTCCATCTTTTAGTTATAGAACTTGTTGGAGACTTCATATCTCTCAACTTGGGTATTTGCTTGAAATATTAACTTCAACTCCTGGAACATCTCATATGGTCCATGACGTTCAAAACGTCTTTGAAGTCCCGATTCTAAGCCGTTAAGCATGGTGCACTAAACTATCAAGTAGTCATCATATTGAGCTAGCCAAACGTTCATAACGTCTGCATATGCTCCTGCAATAGGTCTGTCACCTAGCGGTGCATCAAGGACATAATTCTTCTGTGCAGCAATGAGGACAATCCTCAGATCACGGATCCAATCCGCATCATTGCTACTAACATCTTTCAACGCAGTTTTCTCTAAGAACATATCAAAATAAACATATGAAAGCAACAACGCGAGCTATTGATCTACAACATAATTTGCAAAATACTAACAGGACTAAGTTCATGATAAATTTAAGTTCAATTAATCATATCACTTAAGAACTCCCACTTAGATAGACATCCCTCTAGTCATCTAAGTGATCACGTGATCCAAATCAACTAAACCATAACCGATCATCACATGAAATGGAGTAGTTTTCAGTGGTGAACATCACTATGTTGATCATATCTACTATATGATTCACGCTCGACCTTTCGGTCTCAGTGTTCCGAGGCCATATCTGCATATGCTAGGCTCGTCAAGTTTAACCTGAGTATTCTGCGTGTGCAAAACTGGCTTGCACCCGTTGTAGATGGACGTAGAGCTTATCACACCCGATCATCACGTGGTGTCTGGGCACGACGAACTTTGGCAACGGTGCATACTCAGGGAGAACACTTTTATCTTGAAATTTTAATGAGAGATCATCTTATAATGCTACCGTCAATCAAAGCAAGATAAGATACATAAAAGATAAACATCACATGCAATCAATATAAGTGATATGATATGGCCATCATCATCTTGTGCTTGTGATCTCCATCTCCGAAGCACCGTCATGATCACCATCGTCACCGGCGTGACACCTTGATCTCCATCATAGCATCATTGTCGTCTCGCCAACTATGGCTTCTACGACTATCGCTACCGCTTAGTGATAAAGTAAAGCAATTACAGGGCGATTTCATTGCATACAATAAAGCGACAACCATATGGCTCCTGCCAGTTGCCGATAACTCGGTTACAAAACATGATCATCTCATACAATAAAATATAGCATCATGCCTTGACCATATCACATCACAACATGCCCTGCAAAAACAAGTTAGACGTCCTCTACTTTGTTGTTGCAAGTTTTACGTGGCTGCTACGGGCTTAGAAAGAACTGTTCTTACCTACACATCAAAACCACAACGATAGTTCGTCAAGTTAGTGATGTTTTAACCTTCTCAAGGACCGGGCGTAGCCACACTCGGTTCAACTAAAGTTGGAGAAACTGACACCTGCCAGCCACCTATGTGCAAAGCACGTCGGTAGAACCAGTCTCGCGTAAGCGTATGCATAATGTCAGTCCGGGGCTGCTTCATCCAACAATACTGTCGAACCAAAGTATGACATGTTGGTAAGCAGTATGACTTGTATCGCCCACAACTCACTTGTGTTCTACTCGTGCATATAACATCTACGCATAAAACCTGGCTCTGATACCACTATTGGGGAACGTAGTAATTTCAAAAAATTCCTACGCACACGCAAGATCATGGTGATGCATAGCAACAAGAGGGGGAGTGTATCTTCATACCCTTGAAGATCGCTAAGCGGAAGTGTTTATCAACGCGGTTGATGTAGTCGTACGTCTTCACGATCTGACCGATCCAAGTACCGAACACACGGCACCTCCGAGTTCTGCACACGTTCAGCTCGATGACGTCCTCGCCTTCTCGATCCAGCAAGACGGGCGAAGTAGTAGATGAGTTCCGGTAGCACGACGGCGTGGTGACGGTGTCTGTGAAGAACAATCTCCGCAGGGCTTCGCCTAAGCACTACGGAAACTATGACGGAGGATAAACTGGAGGGGACGGGGTTGCCGGCACACGGCTTGGTGTTTCTTGATGTTTCTTTGGTGCTAGCCCTGCCCCTCTATTTATATGTTGAGCCCTAGGGTCGAAACTTGGAGTAAAAGCCTCCATAAAGTCCGTTTCACCCGAAAGTCAAGAGTCCTTCTCGGACTCCAGGGCCAAACGCCAGGGTTCCCGGCGTCTGGACCCAGATGCCAGGGACCCTGGCGTCTAGCCCCTAGACTCCGCAAAACTTCCTTTTGTGCTTTCCAAAAACCTTGTGTGATTTCCCCTTTGGCCCAAATAATGTGTTCTCGTACCCAAACATTTCGGGAAACATCCGGAACTCCTTCCGGTGAATTCCGGAACCCTTCCGGAGATCAAACACTATTATTCCATATATCAAACTTTATCTCTGGACCATTCCGGAGTTCCTCGTCATGTCCATGATATCATCCGGGACTCCGAACAACATTCGGTCACCAACATACATAACTCATATAATATTATATCGTCAACGAAACGTTAAGCATGCGGACCCTACGAGTTCGAGAACTATGTAGACATGACCGAGACACATTTCCGGTCAATAACCAATAGCGGGACCTGGATGCCCATATTGGCTCCCACATATTCTACGAAGAACTTTATCAGTCAAACCGCATAACAACATACATTGTTCCCTTTGTCATTGGTATGTTACTTGCCCGAGATTTGATCATCGGTATCTCAATACCTAGTTCAATCTCGTTACCAACAAGTCTCTTTACTCGTTCCATAATACATCATCCCGCAACTAACTCATTAGTTGCAATGCTTGCAAGGCTTTAAGTGATGTGCATTACCGAGTGAGCCCAGAGATACCTCCGACAATCGAAGTGACAAATCCTAATCTCGAAATACGCCAACCCAACAAGTACCTTCGGAGACACCTGTAGAGCACCTTTATAATCACCCAGCTACGTTGTGACGTTTGGTAGCACACAAAGTGTTCCTCCGATAAATGGGAGTCGCATAATCTCATAGTCATAGGAACATGTATAAGTCATGAAGAAAGCAATAGCAACATACTAAACGATCAAGTGCTAAGCTAACGGAATGGGTCAAGTCAATCACATCATTCTTCTAATGATGTGATCTCGTTAATCAAATGACAACACATGTCTATGGCTAGGAAACATAACCATCTTTGATCAACGAGCTAGTCAAGTAGAGGCATACTAGTGACACTTTGTTTGTCTATGTATTCACACATGTATTATGTTTCCGGTTAATACAATTCTAGCATGAATAATAAACATTTATCATGAAATAAGGAAATAAATACTAACTTTATTATTGCCTCTAGGGCATATTTCCTTCAAAATCTCATCCAACCCATCACCGTCCAGCAAGCCTACAATGCAATTACTCACGCACGGCGGTAAGCATCATGAAATTGGTGATGGAGGATGGTTGATGATGACGACGGCGACAAATCCCCCTCTCCGGAGCCCCGAACGGACTCCAGATCAGCCCTCCCGAGAGAGATTAGGGCTTGGCGGCGGCTCCGTATCGTAAAACGTGATGATTTCTTCTCTCTGATTTTTTTCTCCTCGAAAGTCAATATATGGAGTTGGAGTTGGCCTCGGAGGGCCACCAGGGGGCCCACGAGGTAGGGGGCGTGCCCAGGGGGGCGCCCGCCACCCTCGTGGACAGGGTGTGGGCCCCTGGTCTTCATCTTTTGCGAGGATTTTTATTGTTTTTTCTAAGGTATTCTGTGGAGTTTCACGTCATTCCGAGAACTTTTATTTTTTGCACATAAAACAACACCATGGCAATTCTGCTGAAAACAACTTCAGTCCGGGTTAGCTCCATTCAAATCATACAAGTTAGAGTCCAAAACAAGGGCAAAAGTGTTTGGAAAAGTAGATACGACGGAGACGTATCAGTCGCGCTCCCTCCCATGGGGAGTTTGAATTGGACTAGTGGAGGGGGTGTGCCCCCCTTCCCTTCTCTTCTTCCTCTCCCTTTCCCCTTTCCCCCTCCGGAAGAAGGAAAAAAGGGGGGGCGAATCCTACTAGGAGTGGAGTCCTAGTAGGACTCCTCCCCCCTTGGGGCGCCCCTTGGTGGTCGGCCTTCTCCCCTCCTCCTTTATATACAGGGGCGGGGGGCACCCCAAAGCACACTAATTGTTTAGCCGTGTGCGGTGCCCCCCTCCACCGTTTACTTCCCCGGTCATATTGTCGTAGTGCTTAGGCGAAGTCCTGCGCGGATCACTTCACCAACACCGTCATCACGCCGTCGTGCTAACGGAGCTCATCGACTCCAACGACACTCTGTTGGATCAAGAGTTCGAGGGACGTCATCGAGCTGAACATGTGCAGAACTCGGAGGTGCCGTACGTTCGGTACTTAATCGGTTGATTTGAGAAGACGTTCGACTATATCAATCGCATTAAGTTAACGCTTCCGCTTTCGGTCTATGAGGGTACGTGGACACACTCTACCCCTCTCGTTGCTATGCATCTCCTAGATAGATATTGCGTGAGCGTAGGATTTTTTTTGAAATTGCATGCTACGTTTCCCAGCACCGTTGTGTTGGCGTGGAGCAGCCATCGGCAAGGTGTGTCAGCGAGTTGTCTTCGACACCCTCATCACTCAAAGCCTAGAACAAATTTGGGAACTGATTTAGCTTGGGGAATAGTCGGGAATACAGAAAGCCAACACAAAGTAGGTGAATGAGCTGAACATGAATGTTTGTTCTTGCTTGTGTCGGGGGGTAGGTAGCTCTGCATTGGAGAAAATAAGTGCCACGCGAATGTTAAAGCAGCCTAAGCAGCCATACAAAGCAGTTGTGTGTTACGGATCAAAGAAAATTTCGAGACGCTACACAATTTTTTTGAGTCTAAACACACCTTATTAATCAACAATATTTATAGGGATACAATGGATGTCTTGGGGGGGGGGGTTGAGAAGCCACATATGGCGTCCAAAATCTAGGCAGAAGCGTGTTTAGAGAGGCTATGAATCTCAATATTTGTGCCTCTTCCTTCGAAGATGAAGGAGCAATGATCAAACTGGCCAATAATAGATATAATCTCTCTAACTAGGCTAGCATGTGTGCCTCCCGTGTTCTTATGAATGTCATTTACCACGACCCAACAGTTCGATGCAATGACGACATGTGATAAAGAGAGGTCTAGAGCGAGCGCTTGTGCCTCTCAACAAGGTAGGGCCTCAAGCAAAGCTGGGCCAGTCACTCCCTTTGTTCTGATTATCAAAACTCTGACGTAATTGCCAGCTGAATCACTGCAAACTGTATTGTAGGATCTCTCGTTAGACGCTACGCAGTTTGCACCAGTGTACAAGCACTCAACGTTGTATAATACCTCATCCCCCACGTCTTTTAGTGGCCTACTCTGCCTATGAGAAAACATAGTTATGCCAAACCCAGCGAGAACCATCGGCCCAGTCTTCTCATTCGAGATACGTGCTTCCCTTCATGCGAAACACGAGAGCTTCTCGCATTAAGCGAGATAGATGGATCTCTCGCGTCGAACGATACAGTAACGGGCCGGCCCATTGACGCAAACTTAAAACAAGAAATAAAGTGGAGAGAAACTGGGTGCACTAGGGTTCGAACACAGGATCTCTTGGATGAGAGAAAGCGCGACTAGCCATCTACTCCACGTTGGGCCATAAGCTAGTAGGGCGGACCTACTTGAAGTGAAGTAGTTGGGGTTTCTGTGATCCGTGACCAACTAGTAGGAAAAGACCTATATTTTGTCTTCTTCATTTTTCTTTTTCTTTTATCATCTCTTTTATTTTTTTGGTTTCTTATTTCTTCCTTGGTTTTCTTTTTTTCGTCCTTATATTTATTTAGTTATTTTCTTCTTTTGGTTTCTTTCATTTATGGTTTTTATCTGTTTTTCTCTTCCTTCTCATTTTCTTCTTTTTTATTTTCTTTCTTTCTGTTCATATTTTAAATTTTCCTTTGTTTTTATTGGTTATCACAGCTTTTCTATTCTTTTTTGCATTTGTTTGTTTGCTTTTTATTTTTTGTATTCTTTCTATTTTCATTTTTTTGTTTTTCATTCTTTCTTTTGGTTCTCATAATACATTTTTCGCATACATCAAGGACATTTTTCTAATATATTTTTGACATTTTACAAATGCAAGTTTAACATTTTCTGAATACATGGCCAACATTTTTTCTAGACACATTTTAAATATTTTTAAATACTTGATTAACATTTTTCAGATATAAGATTAACATTTTTTGTATACACATTCAACATTTTTTCTATACATTTTAAAAATATTTTCAAACACTAGATTAACAATTTTCAAATTCAAGATTAACATTTTATTAATATATGGTCAACATTTTTTATGCATATTTGACATTTTTCAAATGCTTGATTAACATTTTTTTAAAATAATGTTACATTTTTTGAACACATGGTCAACATTTTTTATACACACATTCAACATTTTTTAAATACCCATTCACCTTTTTTTCAAATGCTTTATTAACATTTTTATATACAAGATCAACATTTTCCATCATTTTTAATACATGGTCTATTTTTTTGTATAAACATTTAACATTTTAGAAATGCTTTGTTAACATTTTTTAAATACTCGTTCAACATGTTTTAAAATGCCTAATTAACATTTGTATATACATGATAAAAAAATTCATCATTTTTTAATACATGGTCAACATTTTTCTATACACATTTAGCATTTCCAAATGCCTGATAAACATTTTTGAAATACTTGCTCAACATTTTTTTCAAAATGCTTGATTAACATTTTTATATACATGGTCAAAACATTTCATCATTTTTTTAATACATGATTAACAGTTTTTGTATACACAATCAACATTTATTCAAATGCTTGATTAACATTTTTCAAATATCTATTTTACAGAGCAATTTTAGTATATATATGTATGTTTATTGATTATCTAAAACTACAAAAAAAAAGCAAAAAAAAAAGAGGCGATGGCCTGCCGCGGGGTGGGCCGGGCCATCTAACTCGCGTTGAGCGAGTTGGCGGAAGATGTACGCTCAAGGCAAGATATAAAGGCGGCCCGCGGGAAACACCCAGGAGAGCTTCAATCAAAAAAGAAAAACCCAGCAGGGCAGGCCAGGAGCCCCACCGCGGAAGGCACGCAGCCACGCACGTGCTTCCACGTGTCACGAGCCTTCACCTAAAAGTCACCCCGCCCTCCGCGCGTACCCAGATCCAGATCCCGCGGGTTCGACAAAAGACGGCCACTCCGCAGAAATTATCGAACCGCACGGAAACCTACCCAAATCCAATGACATGCGGGCCCGAAAAACTTGTCGCCCCACGATACATCGTCAGACAGCGTGCGATCCTTGTCCAAACAGAAACCTTGTCGAACAAAGTCAAAGAGCGGCCCCCTCCACGTCACGTCGGCCACGGGGGGCCCCGCTCCCAGATCTCCCCGTCCGCCCGTCCGATCCCCGCGAACCGACGGCCAGGATCCGGCAGGCACCGCCCCGGAACCCCCCGCACCTATAAATACCCACCAAGAGAGCGCCCACCCCGCGCGCGTCAAGTCGCATCCAACCGAATCGTTTCGCTCCGTCCCGCTCCACTTCGGGTCTCGACCTCGTGCGCAGGATCCAGATCCAACTCCACTTCGGGTTCGGGCTCGGGCTCGGTCGCTTCGGCAAAGGAAAAAGGATTGGCAGCGCGACGAGACGACTGGAGGCGCGAGGAAAGGAGAACAAGAGAGAAGAAAGAGGAGGAGAGAAGATAAAGGAAATAGGATAAGGGGGAGGCGACTCGAACCCGCGGCGGCCACCGCGCGCGCTCTCCAGATCCGGCGCAAGTCCAGCTCGCTGCCGCGCTCACCAAGGGAGAAGGACGCCTCGCTCCGGGATCCCGACCTAGGGTTCCCCGCGCCTCAGATCCAGCCTCCAGGTCCGTGCCTGCATCCTCTTTCGCTTCGAATCTGTTCGGCTGTTATGATTTGGGGGTTTTCGCTTTCGGGTCGGTAGGCGTCTGGTTCTGGGCGCGAATTAGAAGATTTGAGCGTTAGGCTGTCGGATTTGTGCTATATCGCTCGGTACGGATTGGTAATGTTAGGGTTTTGCTGCAGAGCATTTGAACACCTGTAAATTTCGATTTGTGTGTTTCCATTTAAATCCCGGCAAGGTTTCAATTCGGTGTGTGTGTGTGTGTGTGTGTGTGTGTGTGTGTCTGAAGATGTTTGTCATTATTCAGCAGATCTGTGCCACCTCGCTGGCGCCTGGTAACATGACACCAACGGTCCTCATGGAGTTTGCGCCGCAGAGGCAGATTAAACGGAGCTATGATGAAATGGCCTACCGAGGTGTGCCCCGTGGGTATGCAGAGACTGTTGGCGAGTCAGGCAGCCCTGTTCGTGTTGACTCGCAAGATTCGTCTGCGCCAAAACGCAAGTGCATCAGCCTTAACAGTGATGGCTTTGGAGTGAAGCGGGAGATTTTTGTCCCCTCTAAGATGTCATCGTCTGAGCGGCGGTACCTTCGCAAGAGATTCCGCTCAGAGCTTGATTCGGTCCGGGATCTCCTTAAGAAGCCAGAGTTTTTGGCCATAATGCCTGCTAGCAGGGCACCTGCGTACTCATCCTCTGCTGCCCCTCGAGCTAAAAAAGTGAAAGGGGGGAGCCATGTTCTCCGTGGTGCCAAGGGGCGCTTCTTGCCTACAAAGCCCCGGCCTGAAACATCCATGGTGTTGCCCAAAGCTACGATTCTGCAGATGTGTGAAGGTATTCTGAAGAAGCTCATGACTCAGAAATGTAGTCATATTTTTAATGTTCCGGTAGACGTGGAAAAGCTGAACATTCCAGATTATAATGACATTATCAAGCACCCGATGGACCTTGGGACCATTAAGAAGAAGCTAGATTCTGGTTCCTACACAAGGCCATCTGATTTTGCAGCTGATGTCAGGCTGACCTTTAGCAATGCGATAACTTACAATCCTCGAGGGCATGCAGTGCATGATATGGCCATTCAACTGAATAAAATGTTTGAGTCTAGATGGAAGACAGTTGAGAAGAAGTTGGCTTCTGCTGCAACGAAGCCACATGTTGAGGTTGATAGGGCCGACTCAAAGAGGAGAAAGACCCCTCCTGTTGACCGCAGTGACTTGTCAATAGAGCGTGTCAGGCCAACTGAGATTATGAAGCCGAAGATGACATTTGAGGAGAAAGAATCCTTTGGAAACTGCTTAGCTTCTTTGTCCGAGGAGCCAGAATTATTACCTGGTCACATCATTGATTTGTTACAGCAGTGTATTGACAACAACACAGATCAGCCTGGGGATGGAGAGATAGAGATTGATATCCATGCACTCAGTGATGATATACTATTAGAACTGAAGAAGCATGTCGACAAATATTTGCAAGAGAGAGATAACCAGCAGAAAAAATCAGAGCCCTCTGAGAATTGGGCTGTGAACGTTCCTGGCCTCAGTCACTTGTCCACAAATCCCTGCAAAGGTATTTTGTCATGTACCCTTTGAGGTTCTCAATAGATTTAACTTTGACACCATCAATGCACTTACTAGAGATTGGCTTTTTTGTGCACTCAGGTGGTGAGCCTATTGAGGAGGATGTGGACATTTGCGGCAATGCATCCCCTATATTGATAGGGAAGGATCCTCAGATCAGAACTAACAAATGTGGTAGTCCAAGTAGTTCCAGCAGTGACTCGGGATCTTCATCCAGCGGTGTGTACATATGAGTTTTAGTTATCTATATTTGTGTTTTGCCATTGGGTATATCCTTGTAAAACATGTTTCTCTTCATGCTACCGCTCTTTACTACTTTGACCATCTCTATATTTCTCTTCTCATGTTCATTTTATAGAGATTTGTGCTTATGTCTAGTCCATATTTTTGTTTATGTCTTTGGCTAAACGTCGTTGAAATCTGATTTTACGAGTTTACATAATGTAGTGAAGCAAAAGTTGAGAAGCAAACTTTTTTACTGTATAGGTGAACCATCTGAAATTCAGAATATTATATGAGATTGACATGTGCTGCAAATTTGTTCTTTTCATTTATTTTTTACAACCAATATTATCTCTCAGGAGACGTAGCAGAATCCATAGAAACTTAATGAAATAGTTAAAATATCAAGATGTCAGTGTCACCCAGGATGACAGAGTGTCATCCTGCAATTGTCTCACACTTATTCTTAGTGAACTGATATGTGGTGCAAGGGCACCATAGATGCTTTTTAGAAATTAGTATTGGAAACTACAGATTCTTTGTTCCAATTAATTATTTATAAACAGTCAGTCCCAGTTGTCTACAAGACCCTACTGTATATGATATATTTATCACGGTTTCTAGTCCTCAGATCGTATTTCCTATGCTGGTAATGCAGATTCTGACTCCGGCAGTGATACTGAAAGCGAATCAGAAAAGGTTGGTAGCCCAGCAAAGCTTGCGAAGGTACTTTGGCAATTTTTTACTGGGTGATCCTTCATTTAAGCCAGTTAATGCATAAGAACTATCTTAGTAGTGAAGATATGGACCTATGAAGTATGTTAGCAGGATTAAACCCGCCGGTTCTTTCTCTCCTTAGCTCTACATTCATCCATTATTCGCTTGTCATTTTCTTTACCGCCTCTGTAGTCACCAGCCCTTCTGTTCCCTCCTTGTCCAATTTATTTCTGATAGTACCACACCTTGTCAGTGTCCACTGTTAGCTTCATAGCTTGTATGGTTGTCTCGCTTTAGGCAGACTGTACCAGATCACATAACGGGTGATCTCTGTGTCAGTGTCCGCGGTTAGCTTTGTAGATTGTACTTCATGGGTTGACTCGCTTTAGTCAGACTGAACCAGATCGCAGAATGGGTGATCTGGTTGTTTGGATCTTTACGATACACTGGGTCAACTTTGATCAGTAATCATGATATCCAGTTCTACTAATGTTGTGGCAAGAGTTTATTGTTTCATTTCCATTGACTAGCCAACCTCTTATATGTGCTACCTTGTTTCGTTGCAATAATTGGTTTCTTCTTTGCAGGTTACTAAAATACCAGAACAACCTGCAGAGCAAGAAAAGAGTGATGTTATTAACCCTGTTGATGCTAACCGTAAGTTTTATCCCCAATACCCCTTTGGCTACATGTTGCGAGGAATCTGCTATTATTTGTCATACTTAACCAATTACCACTGGTTAAATCACAGACACTGCCGGTGATGTGGAACTCCGTGAGCAGGACAATGAGTCCAAGGCTGCACCTGAGGGTAAGCATGATTATGTAAGCAGGTTCATATGAGACCACTAAGGGGTCTTGGTGCATTGATCTGGTCGGATCATCTGATCCTTTCCCAATGAATATATAGGGGAGAATGCAAAACTCGACAGGCAAGTCTCCCCGGACAAGCTCTTACGAGCAGCTCTTTTGAGGAGCCGTTATGCTGATGTTATTGTTAAAGCTCGTGGGATTCTCAGCCAGGTTTGGGAGCTTTTACATCTAGCTTTCTTTCCTTCATTATTCGCTGCACCTCTTTCTGACATGTAATTACGAGCTCAGGGTGAGGGTGGAGATAAACAGGAGGAGCTGGAGAAACTGCAGAAGGAAGGTAAAAAGCATATACATCTGTTTGTTTGCTGCAAAGTAGTAAGCTCCTGCCTTTTCTAAGAATTGTCTTGCCTATGGACACAGAAAAAGAACGGCTTTTGGCTGAAGGTAATGCAGCCATGGAAGCTCGCAGAGCTGAAGCTGAAGCTGAATCTAAGCGTAAGCGGGACCTTGAGAGGGAAAAGGCTCGTCAGGCCTTGCAGGAGGCAAGTGAATGAACTGCATTTGCTGGTGCTATTGACTCATCTTTTGTCTTGTTGCTAAAAGTTTGTTTAAACCCGATGCAGATGGAGAGAACTGTAGAAATTAATGACAGCGTCCATCCCAAGGACCTAGAAATGCTTGGTACAATCACCACGGAACATATTGTAAGTTCTGTTGATGAGACGAGTCCTGAGCATTCCCAGGATGGCATGCCCAGTTTTCTTCCTGGTTCTGGCAGCATGTTGGAAAAACTTGGACTATTTATGAAAGTAGATGAGGACGAAGAGGAAGATGAGCCATGCAGTTTTCCTAGCAGCAAAGATGTGGAGGAAGTAGAGATCGACTAATGTCTGTTGACATGTTAGAGCCTTCTCGTCAAAGACAGAACAATTGCCTGTTTCAGCTTGATGAGGGAAATTGTTGGGTAGCTGTGCACATATCAGACATTTTTTTCTGAAACGGTGCACCGGATTCCCTCATCATATTTGATGGCGCTGGAGGTGTCAAGTCATGCTTGCAGGATGCATGCCCTTGGAAGGGAGGATAGAGATCGAGGCCACCATGTTATCCTGCACGGCCCTTGGAAGGGAGGCTAGAGATCGAGGCCACCATGTACAGCTGCAAATGAAAATGTGAGTTCATCTCCCAGATGAACTATTTCTCCCAGAATGGAGACGTTTCTGGCAGCGGTTGTCGGGTGTATTATGATCTGATAAAGCTCATGTAGAGCCTTGGAAATACAGGACCAAATGGTTCTGTCACACTGCTCACCTCCATCTGCACCGTGATCCAAGTGTGTTTTCCCCTAGCGGCTATGTTTCGTCAGCATAGCTTGCCTTTTTAGTTTTTGATGTTTTGTTGCTTCCTGCTGTAAATTCAAATTTTGATGTAGTCGAGGAAGTGCTTTAGTTGTTTGCTGGGCATCTGTGATGAACAGCTCCTGCTATTCTTGTAACAGGAAAAACGTGTGCAAATGTGATAATACTAAATTTAGTTCAAAAATGTTGTGAACTCCCTCACATTCATGTTCGTATTAATTAATTTTGCTGCAAAGAGATCACGTAAGCAGAGATGCGTAGCGGAGGCTGGAGAGACTATTCAAAGCGTGAAGCAGACTCGTTTCCTGAGCGAGGCGTATGGACCCCGTCGTTTTCTAATGATATTAATTTTCAGGACATTTAAACCTGGGCATCTTAGTGCATCTTTAGCAGATCCGCTAAAATCACGTCTCTAAAAACAGTAGACGAGGGTTCCTCTTAAAACGAATTTGCGGTACCATTTGTATGTCACCAACAGATCCCGTATAAGTGAACCAGCCTGTGGTTGAGATGGTTAGGTGGACAGTGGTATCCCCAATCCATCATGACTTCGTAAATCTCAGGATGATATGCCGGCTCGGAGGTGCTCATAGGGGTAGGGTGTGCGTGTGTGCGTTCATAGGGGTGAGTGTATGTGTGTGTATATGAGCGCTTGTGTCTGTACTGATGCTAAAAAAAAACAAATCCCATATAAACTAATTGAATCAATTTATGGAAGGATCCATGTAAATAGTATTCTCTTCGTCCGAAAAAACTTGTCCCTCAAATGGATGTATGTAACTCCAAGTTAGTGGTAGACTAGAAGGGTTGGGCGTGTTTTGCAGCGCCATTGATGTTGTTGGGATTCTTAAATTTCTTTACTCACTATTTCAAAATATATGGTGTTCTATTATTTTTGAAAGTCAAGCTTGTTTAAGTTTCATCAAATTTGTCGAGAAATAATATCAAATCGGTGTTATTAGATTCATCATAAAATGAATTTTCATATATTTTTGTTTAATATTGTTGATGTCGATATTTTTAGCTCTAAACTTGGTCAAAGTTAAAGAAATTTGACTTTTCAAAAAACTAATAGTCCTTATATTTTGACATTGATGAAATATTTAGTTTGGCCGGTGTTCGAGATGATGAAGTGTGTTGTATGTTTATTTATAATGAGGTTATTTGGTGGGCCTTTCGCGGCGTGATACTGCGTTATCCGCTAATTAACCCGTATTTATATGGGATTTTTTTTGCATCGGTGATTGCATGCACTATATCCATGATATAGCATCACATGGTGGCACTTTTTTCTGGGTGATGGGAGTCCGTGAGGGGTTGATGTGTTTTTATAGACCGGCTGCTACTGATTGATTTGGAAAATTGTTGGCCCGATTAAAATCGTAAACCAAATCCAAGATTGAATACTTCAATCGAATGAAAGAATTTTAAATTTAGGGAACATCGAGAATTAAAATAATTAAATGGGAGAGCTCCTTGAGAAATTGTTGACCCGATCAAAATTGAATGATCCAATTCTAAATTGAAGTATCAATTAATTGCGCAGCTTTAAAAATTAGGAAGTATAGTGTATTGTATAAAAAATGAACAAGAGAGTTTTGAGAAATTCTTGGCCCGGTCAAAATTGGTGACCAAATTCCAATTGGAGACTTCAATTGATTGTGAGGCCTCCAAACTTAGAGAGCTTAGTGATATATTATATACATCCATTTGAAGAACAAGTTTGGGACAAGCTTTTTCAGACGGAGAGGATATAAAACATCCTCACACATAAAAAGCAATCGGATACTTGCGCGGCGTGCGGCAGTAGCAGCCCGCATCAAGGTCTGGTGGTCACCGGAGGCGCTCGAGGATGATCGCGCAGAGGCGGCAGGGAAGGTCGAAAGACTGTGGCGAGAGTTAAAAGTTCCCTCGCAGCAAAAACCGCCTCCAATTCGAGATATCTACGTGATGAAGCCCATATTTTAGAGGGATATGTAAAAAATTTGCTAGACGATGACGTTTTGTGGTACCAGATATGGACATTTCTTTTGCCTCGTACTGCAAAACGACCGTTATTCTACGGGGTCTTTTGCGGGATATGCTAGAGATGCTCTTAACGAATCCTACAAAAACGCGTCCTGTAAAAACAATATATAGGCCCCTCAAACGAATTTCCAGTATTGTGCGGCATATGGCGCTACAGATCCCGTAAACTTGTACCGTAAAAATAATTTTCTACCTTTTCTCATGCTTCTTCTTTAGGACACATGCTTGGACGAACTTGAATTCCGGCCAGCCAGAACGCACGGCCATGACGCACGCATGCTTCGGCCAGAGCGCACGACTGCATGCATGCTCCGACCGGTCGTCCCAGGCTCGGCCGCCTACTTCGGCGACGCTCCGGCTGGCCGCTGCCGAGCTCCTCCACCTGTTCGTGCGAGGCGTCGCTAGGCTGCCTGGTCCTAACATGTTTATAGGTCCACTAAAAAATTACTCGAAACCTCCAAATATGATGTATGTACGGGATAATATACAGGGACTTGTAATTTTTTATGGGATCCGCTATTTTATGGGATCTATTCGGTGCGTTATTTTCAACTTGTATTGCAATTTTAAAGGTTTGTCCACTTTTACATGATCTGCTAGAGTTGCTCTCGGTCCTCCCACGCCATTAGTTAGTCTGGTTGTTTTTCGAACTGGGCTTTCCCCTTTTCCATTACTTTCATAATGGAAATACATTGTCTCAAAGTGACCGAAACCAGAAAGCTAGGGAAAGAGAAGAAGATAGCTCAGAGCAACACCAGGAAACCCACCGTCCGCGCCTATCATCAGGACAAGACCATGGGGCGGAAAGCTGTTGTCACCCAAACCGCACTACGAGCAACTGTAGAGTACTGCACTATTACAAAAGGAAACATAGACCCAATAGACACCCAACATATGGTCCAAACAGTTCCAACAACAACATCATCTTTCCAGAAGCATCAGGAAACCAAAACAAAGACGACCACCCGTTTGACGTGAAGATGGTACACGTTCACTTGGGCCAATATCTTCACGATCAACCTTGTCTGGAACTGGCCGGTCACATAACAACATTTGGGATGCATTCTCCTTCAGCATCTCCGCCCCTTTCCTCACCACATCCATCATCTCTGGTTTCTGAAGCCCTATCCAATACATTAGAAAACTAGAAGACATAAAAACAATCTCAAAGGGAGTATTTATCCATTTGAGCTGAAATGTGGCATGATTCCGGGCAAGACAAATAGCCCAACAAATTGCTGCTAGCCCAATAGTGTAAAGATTATCAAAACCAGGCAACAAAGCATAAACCCAAGCATAGTATTGCCATATAGAGTTAGGGCAACAAGAGTCCCTAACACAGACCCAACATTCCTCCACACCACTCTAGCTATAGGAGATAGGAAGAATAAATGTTGGGCCGTTTCCAACTGATCACAAAATGAACAGCTTGGGTTCCCAGACCACCATCTTTCTTTCATGTTATCTCTGGTCAGAATAGCATTCTGAAAAACCTACAACATAAAAATCTAAATTTTAAGAGGGATGTTGGCAGCCCAAATCCATTTAAAGCTAGACCCAACAAGATCCTTTTCCACCCACCTATACATAGACTTAGTAGTATACACCTTAGAGTTTTCTAACTTCGAGTACACCTCATCAGGGAGCTCACTTTTCTTTAAGCTCAAAACACCCTTCTTCACCTCTTCCCATTGGTTCATCAGATCAAGGGATAACCTTCTCCTAAAAGAAGATATATGATTCAATGTTCCCATTTTGTCTACAGTACAGTCTTGCTCGACACAAATATCAAACAATATAGGGAATTTGTCTTTAAGAGGCATCCTACCATCCAAAGTGTAGCAATATCCCCTCTATTTATTTTAATCCCCCTACCAGCCATATAGTAATCTTTGACTTCCAACAAAGGGAATCACTAACTCTTTGTTTCACCAGAGCCACAGTGGACCTTTTCAAGTATTTTGCTTTAACAATATCCTGCCAAAGCCCTTCTTTTTTTGTCAAGTTTGCACCACCACTTCACCAACAACCTTATGTTTTGTTTTCTCAAGTCTTCCACCCCAGCCTTCTTTTCTTCTTAGACCTGCAAATTCCGCTCCACTTCACCATATGTTAACCCCTCCTTTTACCTTTACTATGCCAAAATAATTTTCTTTTGGGTTTGTCTCCAGGGTGGTTTTGTTTAACAGAAACATAGACATGTAGAAGGATGGGATATGAGATAAGACAAAGTTTAATTTGATAAGTATTCCACGCATAGAAAGAACCTCCCCTATCCAAGCCTCACATTGGTTCACAAATTTATTGTCAAAAACAAAAGCCAATCATTGCACACTAATACAGCGACGTGCTATACAAACGATTTTTAACCCCTTTCCACGATGGCGTTTGGAACCATTGCCAAGTGAGTGTGGGCGATAGGGGGGTCCTTCCCACACGACCCAGAAACCGTTGGGGATAGGCCCTCCTGGCACACAAGCTGGCTCGTGTTCGATCGGGCGAGGCATCGAAACCCAATTGTTTTCGTCTCTATGTACACCCCACATGGTGAATCCCAGAAAAACACATCCGATTGTATGTATATCACACACAATTTTTTGTGTGGAAACGTTTGTGCAAGGTGGCCTAACGCAAACAGTTCTCTGCCGGAAGCCGTGTGTGATTGTTAGTTGATCGAACACGCCTACTTTCTAGAAACCATGCGTGTTGTTTGAGTTCATCGCCCGCGGTGCTATCTGAGTAGCCGTCTGCAATAGAAAACCCCAAGAAGCAGGGTAATTAGCCTATTATTGATAATCCATGTACTAATCAAATTGATATTTCTCATAAAAACACACCAGATATTTCATATCCATATAACAGCAACCAGGATTTCATAATCGAATTACATCAGATAGCTTCGGCACTCAGTTCCGCCATTACACAACAGCACCAAGTTTCACATGCAACATCAAAAACCTTTGGAAAGTAGCATCATACACGGTAAATAGACAGATGAATCTCGTCTTGGAAACTGCAGAAGCGGAAGGCAAATGTTGAGCCTTCAGTGATGTTGAATGTCCTTGCAACTTTAGGCCAGTGGCTATGGATAATTGCCCGCCCAACCTTCGTCCTCTTCAGCAAGACTTCAATATTGTACCGTGGGTGTTGAATGAATACTTTCCTCGCCTCTTGACCATGCAGGTGGTTTGAGAGGTAATCATCGGTGAACTGCTTTGAAAAGTACTGGAAACAAAGATATGCAAACAAGGTAAAAGAGTTAGTACCATCCTATAGTTGACTGATGGCGCAAGCGGTAAAAACAAGGTAAAAGAGTTAGTACCATCCTATAGTTGACTGATGTCTTCTTCATTGTGCAAACAAAGATCTTGCTGTTATTCTTCACAAGTTTCTTCATCCTAACAATCTTTCTGAGTTTCTTAACTTGACTGATATTCATGGACATCTCATTTCCCCATATGCAAAATGGGTCGAACAGTGGGTCTAAAACTTTGATAGAAGGACCTACATGTGCAAGACCAAATTGTAAGAAACCTAAATATTAGAATGATTCCTGCAACTGCATAATAATGTGCTATTAGCCAAAGGACCATGCTTGAACAAACCTCAATGGTAAACCGCATTGTCTCCCATTGTTTCCCTGCAACACACATAACAAAGATCTTGATCAGGTTAACTGAGGGTTGTCATACTATCAATAGAATATGTATTGATACATCCAAATTTGATTTATTTCACATGCATAACAATGCAAAATTGTACCCACAACAAATGAAAATCAAATTGCAGAACTGAACCAAATAGTTAAATGGACAACAAACCAAATGAACCAAAATAGTTAACTAAGCACGACATTGCAGAATAGAAACATGTACTAGAAGATAAGACAGTTAACAAAACAAAGAATGCTTGAGAACACTACTATGAAATGTAGCAATTGTTGGACCAAACTGTTAATTGAACATTACATTGCAGAGGACCAGTGTTATCTGAACATTACATTTTAGATCACCAAATTGTAACTGAACATCAGATTGCATATTAACATTACAGAGGACAAATCACTAGAAGGCATTGGCGGTGGCCTCAAGAAAATAGAACGAACTGTATTTTAAAGTAGACAACCGCGTCACGGTGTTGACGGTGGCCTCAAAGACGAGGTGCTCCTCCAAGATCTGGCGGTCGGCACGCATGGCAGCCATAGCGACCTCGTGTGCGTGTGCGGCTGCAATTTGCTTCTCCGCTGCCAGATGCTACTGAGCTCCACGTTATACTGTGTGCAAAATGGCTATGGGCAACACTTAATTGGAGGAGGGGGACAGTGATTTCGGCAGAAGGTATCGCGCCGTCGGTCGGGGCATGTGGGACGGGAAAGGAGGAGGATGGTGTGGGTGGGGTGTGGATTACCTGACCATATCGATGAGGCCACGCAACAAGAAGAAGGGTCAGCGGCGAGGAGGCCGCGCAGCAAGAAGAAGGGTAGACAGCGAGGAGGCGGCGCTGCAAGAAGAAGGGTCGCCAACGAGGAGGCGGCGGTGCAAGAAGAAGGGTAACCGGCGAGGAGGCAGCACTGCAAGAAGAAGGGTCGCCGGCGAGGAGGCCGAGCTACCAGTAAGCAGCAGTGAAGGTTTGAACTTGGAAAGCAAGGAGGAACAGTGGAAATGTGGCTTTTGGTGGGAGGGAGGGGGCGGGGAGATAGATATTTCCGCGGTGGCAAAAAAATTTCGCTCGGTGCCGCGAGAAACTGGCGCGCAAGTGTGGTTCAAGCGGGGGCGATGGACTGTAGACGACGAAGCTTCCTGCGCAAGCTAGACAAGACGGTGCGCCAAGATATTTTATATCGCATCCCACACGATTCTTTCTAGTAAACTGTTTGTGGTATACCTGATTTTTTCATTATGTTTTGAAAGACAAAATGGTGTTACGGAGGGAAAGGATGGTGTTTGAATTGCTAGAACATTTATGTACAGTGAACATGCAACTACATGAGTGTCGTGTTTAAATTTGGAATTATTCCGGGTTCGTTTGGCATTTTTATGGATTAATTGAGTTTCTCGGCATTTAATGTGCATAATTAAAATTTGAACTACAAGCACATGCTCCAGTGCCCCAAAGTTTGTTGAAAAATCACATGTGTGTCTTTGGGTGAATTTATAGGTCCCATGCAAGAAATGGGAATGAAATTCAAAAAAATCTGGGCATCATGGTTCGGTCGGGAACATTGAGAAACCTGGTTTTTAAATTCCTGGAAATTCAAAACTCGCCTGAAAATCATGAAACTTGGCATGGTGTCATGTCATGGCACCAACATGTTGTGGTAAAAAAGTTGGCCGCATTTGGACAAGTTTTTGGTATAAGCTTCTTGCATGCCGGAGCTTCTCTCAAGAAGACTCGTGGTTCCCAAGGGGACATGTATCACCTTTGTGTTCGAAACAATATACGCTGCCCCCCCCCCTTATTTTTTTACAGAGGCAACATAGAACTACATGAGTGCCATGTTAAAATTTGGAATTATTCTGGGTTCGTTTGGACTTTCTTATACATTAATTGAATTTCTGGTCATTTAATATGCATAATTCAAATTTGAACTACAAGCACATGCTCCAATGCACCAAAGTTGGTTGAAAAATCACACGTGTGTTCTTGGGTGAATTTCTAGGTCCCATGCAAGAAATGGGAATGAAATTCAAACATCTGGGCGTCGTGGTTCGGCCGGAAAGATTGAGAAACTTACTTTTTTAATTGATGTAAATCCAAAACACGCTTGAAAATCATGAAACTGGGCATGGCGTCATGACATGGCACCAACATGTTGTGGTAAATTTTTTGGCCGAATTGGGACAAGCTTTGGTATAAGCTTCTTGCAAACCGGAGCTTCTCTCAAGAAGGCTCATGGTTCCGAGAGGAACGTGTCACCTCCGTGTGCAAAACGACATACGTACACTGCCTTCTCCCGCCTTAATTGTTTTACACAGGAAGATTGGACCAAATAGAAGTATCATGCTAATTTTTTATAATTATTCCAGGTTCGTTTGGCCTTTTTATACATTAATTGAATTTCTGGTCATTTAATGTGCATAATTCAAAATTGAACTACAAGCACATGCTCTAGTGCACCAAAGTTGGTTGAAAAATCACATGTGTGTCCTGGGGTGAATTTCTAGGTCCCATGCAAGAAATGAGAATGAAATTCAAACATCTGGGCGTCGTGGCTCGGCCGGAAAGATTGTGAAACTTGGTTTTTTAATTCATGTAAATCCAAAACACACGTGAAATCAGGAAATTTGGCATGGTGTCATAACATGGCACCAACATGTTGCGGTAATTTTTTTGGCTGAATTGGGACAAGCTTTGGTATAAACCTCTTGCAAACCGGAGCTTCTCTCAAGAAGGCTCATGGCCGTGAGGGAACATGTCACCTCCGTGTGCGAAACGACATACGTACACAACTTTCTCCCGCCTTAATTTGTTCACACAGGCAGATTAGACCAACTAGAAGTATCGTGCTAAATTTTGGAACTATTCTGGGTTCATTTGGCCTTTTTTATACATTAGTTGAATTTCTGGGTATTTAATGCGCATAATTCAAATTTGAACTACAAGCACATGCTCCAATGCACCAAAGTTGGTTGAAAAATCACATGTGTGTCCTTGGGTGAATTTTTAGGTCCCATGCAAGAAATGGGAATGAAATTCAAACATCTGGGCGTTGTGGCTCGACCGGAAAGATTGAGAAACTTGGTTTTTTTAATTCATGTAAATCCAAAACACGCCTGAAAATCATGAAACTTGGCATGGTGTCATGATATGGCACCAACATACTGCGGTAATTTTTTTGGCCGAATTGGGACAAGCTTTGGTATAAGCTTCTTGCAAACTGTAGCTTCTCTCAAGAAGGCTCGTGGTTTCGAGAGGGAACGTGTCACCCCCGTGTGCGAAACGACATACGTACACTGCCTTCTCCCGCCTTAATTTGTTACACATGCAGATTAGACCAAATAGAAGTATCGTGCTAAATTTTGGAATTATTCCGGGTTCGTTTGGCCTTTTTATACATTAATTTAATTTCTGGGCATTTAATGTGCATAATTCAAATTTGAACTACAAGCACATGCTCCAGTGCACCAAAGTTGGTTGAAAAATCACATGTGTGTCCTGGGGTGAATTTCTAGGTCTCATGCAAGAAATGAGAATGAAATTTAAACATCTGGGCATCGTGGTTCGACCAGAAAGATTGATAAACTTGATTTTTTATTTCCTGTAAATCCGAAACACGCCTGAAAATCATGAAACTTGGCATGGTGTCATGATATGGCACCAACATGCTGTGGTAATTTTTCTGTCCGATTTGCGAAGGCACACATATTAAAATTCAACAAAGTCATTTTGGAACAAGTGTTGTCACGTTACAAATCGGAAACACAACTATTATTGAAACCGTGGGCGTTCTACTTACCAATTACATGCCGCCACGCATCCCTTTTTTATTGGCTAGGAGGTGTCGTGCGGGGTAGCTATTTGAGTACGGGAGGCGTGCGATCAGACCCCTGCGTGTGTTCATCGGGAGGAGAGCCCTTTGATCTCTATCCGCCGCGCACCTCCCTCCCAACGTCTCCATTAATGGTGCCCCAGCCCCTGTTTCACGGTGTGGCTATCTCTCACTAGGCTGAGATTTAAGAGAGAAAAGTGAAAAGCTGAAAAGAAAGTTTTGCATGGATCTTGATGTAAGATCCGACGGACCTATATAGCATCGACTACGACTTATAGCAAGCATGATGAATATAAGGACGACGACAGTGGATAATAATTGTCTTACATATCTAGGAAGATAACTAAAAAAGCCACATACGGCTACGCCCGAAATACACAATGGCAAAAGAAGAAGGAAGACACATACAACGATCTGCCTTGCTGGTTTCTACTTTCTTGATGCGCTGCAGGTCACGGAGACTAGTTCTCATGGAGAGCGACAAGGATCTCTTTCATCAGTTTCATGTCCTTAATACGCTGCTCGGAAGCAACCATGGATTCCTCTACCAGCCTTTCGCGCTTGATGTAGAGCATGGCATTCTCGTCCATAAGTTTCTTGACAATGACACCCGTCCTCTTCAACAAGGCAGCGGTCTCCTCCACCTGCTCCGCCCTTTCGGCGATTTTTGCCCCTCAGCAGGTTGCGCTCGGCCCGGAGTTGTTCAAATGAGGCATTCAACTCGTCCTGCAGCTTCATCCAGCCGGAGATCTGATCCATCTGGCTATAGACGATCGCATGCATGCGCCTGTAAGAGTCCTCACCTGCCCGCGAGAGATTTTCCCAGGCCGCCGCGACGCGGGAGGACATCTCTGCTGCTTCCGCGGCGCGACCAGACCAGTCTGCTGCATCGACAGCGCGACGGGACCTCTGTGCTGCTTCGGCGGTGCGGCGAGACCTTCGTGCTGCTTCGGCGACGCGGCGGGACATGTCGGCTGATTTTACGGCTAAGCGGGACATCTCTTGTGCTTCTGCTTCCATGCTCGCCTCTCCGTGGTGGTAATCTCTCGACCGAGAACTCAATCTGTCCATGGCAGACGCCAGAGAACGATGCTGAATGACTTGTTTGCTTTTGTGGATGAGGAGTTGCGGAAGGAATGTGCAGTCATCTTGGCATAGTACTGTATTTATAACCGAGTACTAATATGCTTCTAAGTGGGAACCCATTTAGGTTTTGATTGGTATGAACAGATTTGCAATTCGGAAGGTGACGGGACACATGCTCAAAATTTATTGACGGTTCTATAATTTCTAAGTGCGGTACTATTCCCGGACTGCGTAACATGGGCACGCTTTCTCGGCCGTGTACGCGGTGTTTGGTGCACCGCAATAGTCAATGTCAGCACACGTCTTGTTCCAAGAACCATGCGCGCTCATTATTACCGTCGCGCACGCTTCTTTTAATTAGAATGTGTGCCCGTCTAGCGCACACACGTTGATCTATCTAACTGTTTCTGTTTGTTATGGCTAATCGCAAATAGTTCATCCGCGTGAAGTGTATGCCATCAATCGCACACACCTTTGATCTGGCTGACCGTCTCTGTTCTGTCGCCTAATCGCAAACAGTTAATCCTTCTGAAGCGTATGCCCTCAATCACACACACCTTTATCTAGCTGTCTGTTTATGTTGTTCCGCCTCATCACAAACAGTTAATTCGATTGAACTTTATGCCGTATATCGCACACGCCTTCATCTGGCTGCCCGTTTCCGTTCTTCTTCCTCATCACAAATAGTTCATTGAACTGAACCGTATGCCATGCATCGCACACGCAACTAAAATCTGAACCGTGTTTGATGCACCCGTCATCGCAAATGTTTTGCACATTTTTGACGGTTTTCTTACATCATCGTTTGCGATTATTGCATTGCACACAGTTTCTCGAAGGGTCTCTGATTGCAGTGTCGCGTTAGCAACATCCTGCAGTAGTGGCATTGGATCCCATCATAGCTAACAGACATTCCCAAGTATTTAATAGGGAAAGAGCCTATTTGACAATTAAACATCTCAGCATACAACTATGTGGTTTCATCATCAACACAAACTGAGAAAACTTCACTTTTAAGAAAGTTAATCTTGAGCCAAACATGATTTTAGAAAGATATAATAGCAATTTGATGTTGAGGGCATTCCTAGGTTTATCTTCAAAACACAATATCGTATCGTCCGCATATTGCAAAATGGCTACCCCATTAGGAATCAAGTCAACCGCCAAACCTTTAAACAACCTATTTTGTTGGGCTTTAAGGACCAACTTCATTAAGTAATCTGTAGTAAGGTTAAATAGGAAAGGGGAGAGTGGGTCCCCCTGGCGCATACCTTTCAAACTTTGAAAGTAAGGTCCAATCTCATCATTCAGCTTCACATGAACCGTGCCCACTACTAAGATTTTTCTAATCCACTCAATCCATTGAGGATTAAAACCTCTCATTTTATGACAATCCAACAAGAATTCCCAATTTACTTTGTCATATGCTTTCTCGAAGTCTAGTTTAAGCACAATTCCAGTTCTTTTCCTAGCATAAGAGTGATGAAGGATGTCGTGTAAACACAAAATCCCATCCATGATATCTTGTTTCTTGACCAAAGCATTTTGATGTCTACTAAAAAGGATATCAACGAAAGGTTCCAGCCTAATAGTAAGAACCTTAGTAATCAGTTTATAAATGCAACGAAGCAAGCATATAGGGTGAAACTCTTGAATTTTGTTAGCACCAACAATTTTAGAGAGGAGGGTAATAATCCCATAGTTCAACCATTGAACATCAAGTTTGTTATCATGGAACTACTCAAACAACAACATCACATCATTCTTAACTATTGCCCAATGGTATTGAAGAAAATTCAATAGGGATGTTGTCCAAGCCGGGGCTTTATTTGGTTTCATGGAAAGCAGATCATTCTTAATCTTAGTTTCAGAGAAAGGTCTAGTAAGGATAAAATTATTGATTTCAGAAAGTTTCATTTGGTTCCCACATATTTTCACCCAATTTGCACAGGTTCCCATCAGCAGGCCCAAAAAGGTCCTTATAAAAGTCCGTAGCATGTGCAAGTAGGTTCTTGGCCCCTTCGACCATCGTTTCGCCACAACTAAGAGAGAAAATAGTGTTTTTCCTCCTCCCCCATTCACAATCCTATGAAAATACTTTGTATTTTGACCCCCTTTCAAGAACCAATTTTCAAGAGATTTTTGCAACCAAGCAACTTCTTCCTCTATCAGGAGATGTGCAACTCAACCGAAATCTCGACTTTCCCGCAATACAACTCAGGGGAAAACACATCAGTTTCTTCGAGTCTTTCTAGGTGCTCCAGTTTCTCTCTCAACAATATTCTTTTTTTATAGAATTCCAAAATATATTAGAGCCCCATCCCTTGAAGAATTTCTTAAATCTCTTCAACTTGATATTTAAAATATCAATTGGATTATCGGAATTCATAGGTTTCACCCAAACCTTAGCAACTAAGGGAACGAAATCAGGATTTTTCAGCTAACTCAAATCAAATCTAAATTCCCTCCTCTGCACATGAACAAGAATGAGATCCTCAGTATTTAAGAGTAGGGGACAATGATCTGATACCTCTTTTACAAACTTCCTAACAAAGGTAAAAGAGAATTGGCTCTCCCAATAATTGTACATAAGAATCCTGTACAATTTCTCAAGGGTAGGATTGTGTTGTTTATTAGACTAGGTGTATAGGCCACCATTCATGTGCACCTCTCTTAGACAAAAAGAATTGATAATGGAATTAAAAACCTCAGAAGAATGGCTCAGTCTAGTTTTTTTATTCTTCTCACCAGCATGTCTAAGAATATTAAAATCCCCTCCCACAATATAAGGACATGAAATACTATTGCACATGTTAGACAACTCAGTTAGAATTTCCACTTTAAATTCCTCATGTGCAGATCCATACACTACTAGGATACATTGTTTTGTTTTTCTACATTTGTCCCACATGTCAAACTTCATGATATACTTGCCTGCAACACAAGAACTAATATCTAATGTATTATTTTTAACACCACGTAGGATACTCGAGCCTTACCAATAGAAAGAATCCACTTCCAACAGAAATGTTCCCCATGATCAAATTTCCTCAAGAACTTGGAGGAAAAATATTTTTACATTTTTTCTTGAATGCCAATAAAATCCAGACTATACTCTCTAATAAAATCACCCGATTTATCAGGAAGCATGGTAGCACCTGCATTACAACTCACCTGATTTTTCTGACTTCTAGTAAGAGGTTTAGATATCACAACATTCACTTTCTTTCTTTCTTTTTTCCTGGATCTCACAACAGTAAAGTTATAATCATCTACTTCACCATCATTCATCCAGCAAAAAATCTGGTCATTCCTGGCTGTTGGATTTCACCTCCTGGACATTCCTGGTCATTGGATGACTATCGAGTCCTATGCTTAACTCCTGTATTGGTCAGGTCTTAAGGCAGAGGTAAAAAAATAGTGCTTTTGGCCATATGGTGCGCAACGGATTAGTGCGAGCGAAGTGAGACTATGCGGGGGCGGGGCGACAACACTGCCATCGGCCTCCTTTTTCTCCAACGTACTTGCATCAACTGAGAGGTGCTTCCTCTGGCATCCCTTTCCATCGCTACGTACCGGCCCGACAACAACTGATAATGACAACAATCCCTCCCTTTGGCAGCCATGCTTCTCTCTGCTTCACGTATTGTGTTGCTCACTGGTGAATTTGCTCTTTTTGGACTGGACATCTAGGAGCGTGCCACCACCCCTGGTCTTTGTTTGTAAAAATGTCTTCTGTCCAGGTACATTATTTTTTTCCTTCCATCATTTCAAAGTTTTGCACTGTGTTCCTATTCATTCTGTGTTGCATATTCATTTTTCCATGCAATGTAGGGGATTGTTTTGGAGCTTCCATAGTTCATATATGCCACAGGGGGTAATTTCATAGGGTTATCCCTTTTCCTACTTGTATTATCTAGAGTAACGAAAGAGCTTTACCAGAGCATTGGATTTTGATCTGCACACATAGTTATTATGTTTTTCACGTCATCCATGAAACAGAAAATATGATGATACTACGTTGCATGTACAATAATACATAAAGCTGCTTGGATTTGCGTTGTTAAAACTTGTTCTGATTTCCTCATATTGTGCCACATAGATATATGTGGTTTCAAGCTTTGGGCTCGCTTCCTTCTACTCCCTCTGTCCCAAAATAAGTGACTCAACTTTGTACTAACTTTGGGACAGAGGGAGTGATGGGGAATGAAATATGAAAATCAAAATATTTCCTACGAACACCCAAGATCTATCTAGGGGAAGCATAGGAACGAGAGAGGAGAGTGTGTCTACGTACCCTCATAGAACAAAAGCGAAAGCGTATATAACGCGGTTGATGTAGTTGTTCTCTTCGCGACTCGATCACGATCCAACCAATCTAGTGCCTAACGGACGTCACCTCCGAGTTTAGCACACATGCGGATAGATGACATCTCCCCCTCCTTGATCCAGCAAGAGAAGGCAGAGAAGTAGATGGTATCACAACCAGCATGACGACGTGGTGGTGATGGTGGTGGTGGAGTCAGAATAACGACAGGGCTTCGCTAAGCGAAAACCCGTGGACGAGAACTATGTCGGGAGGGAGAGATGGGGCAGAAGTCAAGGACAATGTATTGCGCCCTCTCCCCTATATTTATATGTGTGGGAGGGCTGGAAGTCCATCCCTACTCCTAAGAGGAGTTGGCACCGAAGGGGGAGAGGACTTGGACTCCAAGTCCAATCCTATTCCTACTAGGACACCCCCTTTTCCCTTCCCTAGACACATGGGCTTTTGAGGATTTGGTGCACCTAGACCAATAAGGTTAGGCGCCTCCACTTAGCCCATGCCAGCCCTTGGGACATGGTGGACTCACTTGTGGACTTCCGTACCCCTCCAGAACCTTCTGGAAGCTTCTAGGTACAATACCGAAAAAACTACACCTTTTTATGGAACCCAAAATATGACTTCCCATATATAAATCTTTACCTCTCGACCATTCCGAGACCCCCCGTGACATCTGGGACTCTGAAAAACATTCGGTTACCAATAATCAAATATCCCAATACTACTCTAGGGTCAAACGAACGTTAAGCATGCGACCCTACGGGTTTGGGAGTCATATAGTCATGATTGAGACACCTCTCCGGTCAATAACCAATAGTGGGACCTGGATGCCCGTATTGGTTCCTACATATTCCACGAAGATCTTTTATCGCTTGAACCACAATGTCAAGGATTAGGTTAATCCCGTATGCAATTCCCTTTGTCCGGCGATATGTTACTGTTGGAAATATGCCCTAGAGGCAATAATAAAGTGGTTATTATTATATTTCCTTAATCATGATAAAGCTTTATTATTCATGCTCTAATTGTATTGATCAGAAAGTTAAATACATGTGTGAATACATAAAAAAATACCAAGTCCGCAGTAAGCCTTTACTAGACTAGCTCGTTGATCAAAAGATGGTTAAGGTTTCCTGACCATAGACATGAGTTATCATTTGATAACAAGATCACATCATTAGGAGAATGATGTGATGGACAAGACCCATCCGTTTGTAGCAACCCGATCCCAATGGATCTAAGTCTCTGTGCTTAAGTGTCATCCTTGGATCGGTATGCTGCTACACACAGTACTCAAGGAATTATAACATAGTTCAGTCACACACTTATTACATCGAGGTCCTCATAAAGAGTATTTATTACACGAATAATATGGCTGAAGGCCATCTAACCAAAATAACTGTGGAAGCTTCGAGGATAAATGAGTCCATCAAACTCCAACGGCATAGCTGAGTGCATGACAACGACCTAGCACACCTTATTCTTCGTCGGTAAAGTCTGCAACATGAGATGTTGTAGCCGTGTAGGACAACACATGGAATATGCTGGCAGAGTTTCACTGTAGATCAAATAAATGCAAGAAACTATATCTACATGCATATTTGGCTGGTGGAGGCTCTAAGTATTTTTTTTGCATAAAGCTAATTTTTCCCTACAACAAAGGAATAAATTTTATTTACTACAAAGTTATACAAATATTGAGAAGGTTCCTCCAACTCAAATCCCAAAATTAACCAAGTATCATCATTAAACCCAACACATTAATTAAAGAGTGATGAGATCAACATAAATATCCACTTCTAGATACTCAAATTGTCCACAACCGGGGACACGGCTAATCATGATTAGTTTATACACTCTACAGAGGTTGCGCACTTTCCCCCACAAGACTCGACCGCATCCATGATCGGAAGATCGAGACATGGTCTTTCTGAAGCATTAACTCTCTACTCTAGGTAGACCGGTACACCTACTTTCCCCTACATCTGCTAGTCCACCTCTTCAAGAGCTCACACAACTTACTAAACTATGCTAGAGCCCATAATGGCTTGTGGCTGCACACAAAAGTTTCTAGGCATGAAATATCATATGATCCCTTTGAGCCAGGGTGGAGAATCGAGGGAAAATCACACGGGTACTCCGGGATTCCCATGGGCAAGCACTGGTTTCCCCAGGTGCCCCAACCAATCCACCCAGATGTGTATTAAAGTTGCCACCTTAATGTTGTCCAAAATTATTATCTCTCACAACTTTCATGAATAACACGATCCAATCCCCGTCTACGAGCATGGATAAGCAATAAGAGCATAATGTGTATTCCCGGGGTGATCAAAGGTGATAGGTTCCTACATCATAAACTACAACCAAACCACATGTTCCCAATCCTACTCATGCAAATCTTTGAGGGGCATAGTAAAAACTGGGTATTGAAAAGTATGATCAAAGTGTAACTTGCCTTGCTGACGATCGGAAAACTCCAGAGATTCATAGTAACAAGCCTTGCACTTCAGAAAATCTAGCATAGACAAACAATAGCATACATAAGCACTCAGGCAAACGATGCAAAGAGAAAACGAAGAAAAAAATCCAAAGAAAACTCAAAAACAAGCAAATAACTAATCTAAACAGAAAACAAATTTTAACAACATTATACTTGTGTAGATTAGATCTTAACAGTAGGTACATGTGATTAGCTACGATTTGCAAAAAGAATCAACTCAAACGGAGCTACGAAACTCAAAATACGAACAAAACAAGATCAAATTCAAATCTGAACTAAACTCGAATTTTAAATTGTCCAAAACATGTTCAAGTTGGTTTACTAGATAGATGAGATCACTCTGAAGATTTTGGCATTGGTTTCGTCGAATTTGGACAAACGAGTAAAAAGTTACGAGGGTTTAAAGATCAGGGGCTAAACTACAAAGAAAATATTCACGGATAGGTCCCTGGCTGCAAACTAAAATAAAAAAAAACTAGTGACCGAACATTTGCTAAAGAATCTAACAAAATGAATACGTTCACTACAGAAACTTAAAACGACGAACGTTCGCTAAATAAGCGGAACCAGAAAAAAACATATATGTGATCCTAGCCGTCGGATTGAAATCCGATGGATGAGATTAGATCGGGGGGGGGGGGGTAGCTACCGGCGGCGGTCGACGACAACAATGGCGAACTCGGCGGTGGCGACTTCGGGCGATGATGGCGAGGTGCGGCGTGGGCGGCAGCGGCGATGTGCGGCGGCGGCGCTGCGACTTCGGCGGCGCGGTGACTTGTGGAGGAGGGGGCTGGGTTCCCTGATATTTAAGGATGGGAGGGGGGGGTGAGGCGGCTTGCGGGAGGGGGCAAAGAGGCGGCGGCGGAGGTGGAGTCCGGGTCGGACACGACGGGTGGTGGCGCTGCGCGTCGGGACTCCGTCCCGACGGCGGCACGGGCGAGGCGGTGGCTGCCGGGCCAGCTGGGCTGGCCTCGGGCGAAACAATTTTTCCAGAGACAAAAATACACTAAAAAAATATAATTAAAATCCTAAAAATACCAAAAAAATTCACGTAGTAATATGGCCTTATTATTGACCTAGTGAACATTTATCTGGGCCTAAATGCCTAGACTAAAAACAAACATTATAGTACTAATTACTCCGCTAACAAATAAATAAACTAGCGAATAAAATCAAATAAACTCTTGAGAAATTCAAAATTCATTTTCCAGTATTTCTTGCTGATTTTGAAGAAGTCATTTTATCTTGTCTCTTTATTTTAAAATAATTGGAAAAGAATTTTGAAAAACAATTTGATCCAATTTCGCAAGTTTTGATAAATCAAAATTGGATTTTTTGTAAAACCTTCAACTCTCTCAAATTGGTCCTTGAGTTGCTTAAGGTCTCTTGTATCAAAATGCAAGCAAAACAAAACAACAAAAATGCATAAATCATGGATGCATATGAATGATATATAAGTAACATCCAAATTGAAAATTGGGATGTTACACGTTAGATTAGCATATGATCGTTCAAGTTATTACTACTGCTTTCTTAATGTTAAATACACGTTCCTTCGACCATGAGATCATGCAACTCCCGGATACTGGAGGAATACCTTGTGTGCCATCAAATTTCACTTCGTAACTGGGTGATCATAAAGGTGCTCTACAGATATCTCGGAAGGTGTCTATTGAGTTGGCGTGAATCGAGATTGGGATTTGTCACTCCGTATGACAGAGAGGTATCTCTGGGCCCTCTCGGTAATACAACATCACAAGAAGCTTGCAAGCAAAGTGACTAAGGAGTTAGTTACAAGATGATGTATTACGGAATGAGTAAAGAGACTGCTTGCTGGTAACGAGATCAAACTAGGTATGGAGATATCGATGATCGAATCTCATAAAAGTAACATACTGATGGACAAAGGGAATTATGTATGTTGTCATAATGGTTCGACTGATAAAGATCTTCGTATAATATGTAGGAACCAATATGCGCATCCAGGTCCCGCTATTGGTTATTGACCAGAGAAGCGTCTCGGTCATGTCTACATCATTCTCGAACCCGTAGGGTCCGCACGCTTAACGTTCATTGACGATATAATATTATATGAGTTATGTGTCTTGGTGACCGAATGTTGTTCGGAGTCCCGGATGAGATCACGGACATGACGAGGAGCTCTGGAATGGTTCAGAGGTGAAGATTGGTATATAGGATGATGGTTTGGCCAAGGGGTAAGGCCCACGGGGCTTTAGGTCGGTGCAAAAGGAAGTTTTGCGGAGGTCGGGGACCAGACACCGAGGACCGTGGTGTTTGGTGCTGGAATCCAAGAAGGACTCTTCCTTGTGTTCCAAACCGACTTTGGGGAGGCCCACTCCCCAAGTAACGAGCTCGAGGCTCAACATATAAATAGAGGAGCAGGGCTAGCCTCTAGAACACAAATTTTGAGCCTCCACGAGTTGATTTAGTTCTAGTTCTATTTGGTCCTAATTGACTAATTAGAGCTAGCCCTAGCTACCTCTAATCCTTATAACTAGAAGCCCAGTGTGGTTCTAATCTCCTCCCTCTGGTTCATCCTCCGCTCTAAATCCGTTGTGCTTGGCGAAGCCCTACGGAAATAGTTTCACCACCACCGTCACCACACCGTCGTGCTGCCAGAACTCATTTACTACTTCGCTCCTCTTGCTATATCAAGAAGGCGAGGACGCCATCAAGAAGAATGTGTGCTGAAAGAGGATGTGTCGTATGTTCGGTGCTTGATCGGAATGGATCGTGAAGGTGTACGACTACATCAACTGCATTGATAAACGCTTCCGCTTAGCGATCTACAAGGGTATGTAGATGTTCTCCCTGTTGGGGAACGTAGCATGCAATTTCAAAAAAATTCCTATGCTCACGCAAGATCTATCTAGGAGGTGCATAGAAACGAGAGGGGGAGAGTGTGTCCATGTACCCTCGTAGACCGAAAGTGGAAGCGTTTGACAACGCGGTTGATGTAGTCGAACTTCTTCTCGTTCCGACCGATCAAGCACCAAACGTACGACACCTCCGAGTTCTGCACACGTTCAGCTCGATGACGTCCCTCGAACTCTTGATCCAGCAAAGTGTCGAGGGAGAGTTCCATCATCACGGCAGCATGGTGATGGTGAAGTGATCCGCGTAGGTCTTCGCCTAAGCACTACGTGAATATGACCGGAGGCGTAAACTGTGGAGGGGGGCGCCGCACACGGCTAGGAATCAATGTTGTGTCCTAGGGGCGCCCCCGTATATAAAGGAGGGAGGGAGAGGAGGCCAGCCCTAGGCGCGCCCCAAGTAGGAGGAGTCCTACTTGGGGTCGTAGTAGGATTCAGACTCCTCCGTGGTGGTGGTGGTCGTGGTGGGGGGGCACCCCTTTGTGGGCTGGCGTGCCTCCCTCCTATGGCCCATATCTTCCCCCGGGGGGTTCCGGTAACCTCCCCGGTACTCCAATATGTACCCGATACATTCCAGAACACTTCCGGTGTCTGAATACTACCTTTCAATATATCAATCTTTACCTTTCGACCATTTTGAGACTCCTATTCATGTCCGTGATCTCATCCGGGACTCCGAACAACATTCGGTCACCAAATCACATAACTCATCATCGAACATTAAGCGTGCGGACCCTACGGGTTTGAGAACTATGTAGACATGACCGAGACCCCTCTTCGGTCAATAACCAATAGCGGAACCTGGATGCTCAAATTGGTTCCCACATATTCTATGAAGATATGTATCGGTCGAACCGTTATGACAACATACGTTATTCCCTTTGTCATCGGTATGTTACTTGCCCGAGATTCAATCGTAGGTATCTTCATACCTAGTTCAATCTCGTTACCGAAAAGTCTTTACTCGTTCCGTAATACATCATCCCGCAACTAACTCATTAGTCTTATTTCTTGCAAGGCTTATTATGATGTGTATTACCGAGAGGGCCCAGAGATACCTCTCCGATACTCGGTGTGATAAATCCTAATCTCGATCTATGCCAACCCAACAAACACCTTCGGAGATACCTGTAGAGCATCTTTATAATCACCCAGTTACATTGTGACGTTTGATAGCACACAAGGCATTCCTCTGGTATCCGGGAGTTGCATAATCTCATACTCAGAGGAATATGTATATGACATGAAGAAAGCTATAGCAATAAAACTGAACGATCAATATGCTAAGCTAACGGATGGGTCAAGTCCATCACATCATTCTCCTAATGATGTGACCCCGTTCATCAAATGACAACACATGTCTATGGTTAGGAAACTTAACCATCTTTGATTAACGAGCTAGTCTAGTAGAGGCTTACTAGGGACACAGTGTTTTGTCTATGTATTCACACATGTATCAAGTTTCCGGTTAATACAGTTCTAGAATGAATAATAAACATTTATAATGATATAAGGAAATTTAAAATAACAACTTTATTATTGCCTCTAGGGCATATTTCCTTCAGTCTCCCACTTGCACTAGAGTCAATAATCTAGTTCACATCGTCATGTGATTAACACGAATAGTTCACATCACCATGTGTTTAACACCCATAGTTCACATCGCCATGTGACCAACACCCAAAGGGTTTACTAGAGTTAGTAATCTAGTTCACATCACCATGTGATTAACACCCAAAGAGTACTAAGGTGTGATCATGTTTTGCTTGTGAGAGAGGTTTAGTCAAAGGGTCTGCCAAATTCAGATCCGTATGTATTTTGCAAATTTCTATGTCTACAATGCTCTGCACGGAGCTACTCTAGCTAATTGCTCCCACTTTTAATATGTATCCAGATTGAGACTTAGAGTCATCTAAATCGGTGTCAAAGCTTGCATCGATGTAACTCTCTACGACAAACTCTTTATCACCTCCATAACCGAGAAATATTTCCTTAGTCTTCTTAAGTAACTAAGGATAATTTTGACCGTTGTCCAGTGATCTACTCCTGGATCACTATTATACCCCCTTGCCAAACTCATGGCAAGGTACACAATAGGTCTGGTACACAACATGGCATACTTTATAGAACCTATGGCTGAGGCATAGGGAATGACTTTCATTCTCTCTCTATCTTCTTCCGTGGTCGGGCTTTGAGTCTTACTCAACTTTACACCTTACAATACAGGCTAGAACTCCTTCTTTGACTAATCCATTTTGAACTCCTTCAAAATCTTGTTAAGGTATGTACTCATTGAAAATCTTATCAAGCGTATTGATCTATCTCTATAGATCTTGATGCCCAATATGTAAGAAGCTTCACTGACGTCTTTCATTGAAAAATTCTTATTCAAGTATCCTTTTATGCTATCCAGAAATTCTATATCATTTCCAATCAGCAATATGTCATCCACATATAATATTAGAAATGCTACAGAGCTCCCACTCACTTCCTTGTAAATACAAGCTTCACCATAAGTCTGTATAAATCCATATGCTTTGATCACCTTACCAAAGCGTATATTCCAACTCTGAGATGCTTGCACCCGTCCATAGATGGATCGTTGGAGCTTGCACACTTTGTTAGCACCTTTAGGATCGACGAAACCTTCTGGTTGCATCATATACAACTCTTCTTTAAGAAATCCATTAAGGAATGCGGTTTTGACATCCATTTACCAGATTTCATAAAATGTGGCAATTTCTAGCATGATTCAGACAGACTTAAGCATCACTATGAGTGAGAAAATCTCATCGTAGTCAACACCTTGAACTTGTCGAAAACCTTTTGCAACAAGTCGAGCTTTGTAGATAGTAACACTACCATCAGTGTTTGTCTTCCTCTTGAAGATCCATTTATTCTCTATGACTTGCCGATCATCGGCAAGTCAACCAAAGTCCATACTTTGTTCTCATACATGGATCCTATCTTAGATTTCATGGCCTCAAGCCATTTTGTGGAATCTGGGCTCATCATCGCTTCCTCATAGTTCGTAGGTTCATCATGGTCTAGTAACATGACTTCCAGAACAGGATTACCGTACCACTCTGGTGTGGAACATGCTCTGGTTGACCTACGAGGTTTGGTAGTAATTTGATCTGAAGTTTCATGATCTTTATCATTAGCTTCCTCTCTAGTTGGTGTAGGCATCATGAGAACGGTTTTCTATGATGAGCTACTTTCCAATTCGAGAGAAGGTACAATTACCTCATCAAGTTCTACTTTCCTCCCACTCACTTCTTTCGAGAGAAACTCCTTCTCTAGAAAGGATCCATTCTTAGCAACAAAGATCTTTCCTTCGGATCTGTGATAGAAGGTGTGCCCAACAGTTTCTTTTGGGTATCCTATGAAGACGCACTTCTCCGATTTGGGTTTGAGCTTATTAGGCTAAAGTTTTTTCACATAAGCATCACAACCCAAAACTTTAAGAAACGACAGCTTAGGTTTCTTGCCAAACCACAGTTCATACAGTGTCGTCTCGACGGATTTAGACGGTGCCCTATTTAACATGCATGCGGCTGTCTCTAATGCATAACCCCGAAATGATAGTGGTAAATTGCTAAGAGACATCATAGATCGCACCATATCTAATAAAGTACGGTTACAACGTTCGGACACACCATTACGCTGTGGTGTTCCACGTGGCGTGAGTTGTGAAACTATTCCACATTATTTTAAATGAAGGCCAAACTCGTAACTCAAATATTCGCCTCCACGATCAGATTGTAAAAACTTTATTGTCTTGTTACGATGATTCTCCACTTCACTCTGAAATTCTTTGAACTTTTCAAATGTTTTAGACTTGTGTTTCATCAAGTAGGTATACCCACATTTGCTCAAATCATCTGTGAAGGTCAGAAAATAACGATACCTGCCGCGAGCCTCAACACTCATCGGACCGCATACATCGGTATGTATTATTTCCAATAAGTCAGTGGCTCGCTCCATTGTTCCTGAGAACGGAGTTTTAATCATCTTGCCCATGAGGCATGGTTCGCAAGCATCAAATGATTCATAATCAAGTGATTCCAAAAGCCCATCCGCATGGAGTTTCTTCATGTGTTTTACACCAATATGACCTAAACGGCAGTGCCACAAATATGTTGCACTATCATTATCAACTTTGCATCTTTTGGCATCAATATTATGAATATTTGTATCACTATGATAGAGATTCAATAAACCATTTGCATTGGATGTATGACCATAGAAGGTTTTATTCATGTAAATAGAACAACAATTATTCTCTGACTTAAATGAATAACCGTATCATAATAAACATGATCTAATCATATTCATGCTCAAAACAAACACTAAATAACATTTATTTTGGTCCAACATTAATCCTGAAAGTAGAAGGGAGTGTGCGATGGTGATGTTATCAAACTTGGAATCACTTCCAACACACATCGTCACCTCTCCCTTAACTAGTCTCTATTCATTTTGCAACTCCTGTTTTGAGTTACTAATCTTAGTAACTGAACCGGAATCAAATACCCTGGGGTTACTATGAACACTAGTAAAGTACACATCAATAACATGTATATCAAATATACTTTTGTTCACTTTTCCATCCTTCTTATCCGCCAAGTATTTGGGGTAGTTCTGCTTCCAGTGACCATTTCCTTTGCAGTAGAAGCACTCAGTTTCAGGCTTGGGTCTAGTTATGGGCTTCTTCACAGGAGTGGCAACTTGCTTGTGATACGTCCATTTTGCATCATGTTTTCCTACTTTTATTTATGTTGTTTTATTGTATAATAATGCTTTTTGGAGTAATTCTAATGCCTTTTCTCTCATAATATGCAAGGTATACCCAAAGGGGGTGAATTATGGCAGCTGGAAATCTGTATCTGAAAAAGCTACGTCAAGCTACCTATTCTGCACAACTCCAAATGAGCTGAAACTCCAAGAGGATTTTTTATGGAATATTTAATAAATATTGGAGCAAATAAGTACCAGAGAGGGGCCACCAGGTGGGCACAACCCACCTGAGCGCGCCAGGAGGCCTAGGCGTGCCCTGGTGGGTGCTGCCCTCCTAGGGCCACCTCCAGTGCCCCTCTTCTGGTATATAAGTCATTTTGACCTAGAAAAAAATAAGGGGAGGACTTTCAGGACGAAGCGCCACCATCTCGAGGCAGAACCTGGGCAGGAGCACTTTTGCCCTCCGGTGGAGCGATTCCGCCGCGGGAACTTCCCTCATGGAGGGGGAAATCATCGTCATCATCATCACCACCAACTCTCCCATCCTGGGGAAGGATATCTTAATCAACATCTTCAACAACACCATCTCATCTCAAACCCTAGGTCATCTCTTGTGTTCAATCTTTGTAACGGAACTATAGATTGGTGCTTGTGGGTGACTAGTAGTGTTGATTACATCTTGTAGTTGATTACTATATGGTTTATTTGGTGGAAGATTATATGTTCAGATCCATTATGCTATTTAATAATCCTCTGATCTTGAGCATGATTATTATTTGTGAGTAGTCACTTTTGTTCCTAAGGTCACGGGAGAAATCATGTTGCAAGTAATCATGTGAACTTGATATGTGTTCGATATTTTGATGATATGTATGTTGTGATTCCCTTAGTGGTGTCATGTGAACGTCGACTACATGACACTTCACCATATTTGGGCCTAAGGGAATGCAATGTGGAGTAGTTATTAGATGATGGGTTGTGGGAGTGACAGAAGCTTAAACCCTAGTTTATAAGGGACCGATTGGATGCAAAAGTTTAATGCCATGGTTAGAATTTATTCTTAATACTTTTCTCGTAGTTGCGGATGCTTGCGAGAGGGTTAATCATAAGTAGGAGGTTTGTTCAAGTAAGAACAACACCTAAGCACCGGCCCACCCACATATCAAATTATCAAAGTAGCGAACACGAATTAAGCCAACATGATGAAAGTGACTAGATTAAATTCCCGTGTACCCTCAAGAACACTTTGCTAATCATAAGAGGCCGTTTTGGCCTGTCCTTTGCCTCAAAAGGATTGGGCTAACTTGCTGCACTTTTACTACTATTGTTACTTGCTTGTTACAAATTATCTTGCTACCAAACTACTCCGCTACTTAGAATTTTAGCAGTTGCAGACATTACCTTGCTGAAAACCACTTGTCATTTCCCTCTGCTCCTCGTTGGGTTCGACACTCTTACTTATCTAAAAGGCTACAATTGACCCCATATACTTGTGGGTCATCAAGGCTATTTTCTGGTGCCATTGCCGGGGAGTGAAGTGCTCTTGGTAAGTGGAAATTGCTAAGGAAACATTATTACTACATGCTGAAATTTATTGTCACTTGCTACTATGGAAACCAATCCTTTGAGGGGTTTGTTAGGGGTATCTTCACCTCGATCGGAACCACAATTAGTTGCCCCTCAACCTACTGCACTGATACGTCTCCAACGTATCTACTTTTCCTAATGCTTTTCCGCTTGTTTTGGACTCTAATTTGCATGATTTGAATGAAACTAACCCCAGAATGATGCTGTTTTCAGCAGAACTACCATGGTGTTGTGCAGAAATAAAAGTTCTCGGAATGTAACGAAACTTTGCGAGGATTTTTTATACCAATAAACAGAATTTCTAGAGCCAAGAGATACTTGAGGGGGTCACCTGGGTGGGCACAACACACCAGGGCGCGCCTGCCCCCCCCCTCGGCGTGCCCAGGTGGGTGCTGCCCACCTGGTGGCCGTGCTGACCCTGAAACCGACGCTATAAAATCACATTATTCCAGAAAAAATCAGGAAGAAAGAATTATCACATTTCACAAGACGGAGCTGCCGCAGTCTCCTATTCTTCATTGGGAGGCCAGATCTGGAGTCCGTTTGGGGCTCCGGAGAGGGAGTGAGTAATTCCTTCATGGGCTTGCTGGTCGGTGAGGAGTTGGATGAAATTCATCATGTAATCGAGTTAGTTTTGTTAGGGCCTGATCCCTAGTATCCACTGTGTTCTAAGATTGATGTTGCTATGACTTTGCCATGCTTAATGCTTGTCACTTTGGGCCCGGTTGCGATGATTTCAGATCTGAACCGTTTATGTTATGACCATTATATCCATGTCCTAGATCCGACCATGCAAGTTACAGTCACCTACTACGTGTTATGATCCGGCAACCCTGGAGTGACAATAGTCGGGACCACTCCCGGTGATGACCGTAGTTTGAGGAGTTTATGTATTCACCGTGTGCTAATGCTTTGTTCCGGTTTTCTATTAAAAGGAGGCCTTAATTTCCCATAGTTTCCAATAGGACCCCGCTGCCACAGGAGGGTAGGACAAAAGATGTCATGCAAGTTCTTTCCATAAGCACGTATGACTACTTATGGAATACATGCCTACATTGTATTTAGAACTAGAGCTAGTGCTGTATCACCTTAGGTTATAACTGTCTCATGATGAATATCATCCAACGAGTCATCGATCCAGTGCCTACAAATTTATCTTATATTGTTCTTGCTAAGTTAGTACTGTTGTTACTTCTATCATTGCTGCTACAATATGACTGCTATCACTGTTACTGTTACCGTTGCTACTGCCGCAATCCTCAAAACTATCATATTACTGTGCTACTAATCATTGTGCTGTAGATAATTAATCTCCAGGTGTGGTAGAATTGACAACTCATCTGCTAATACCTCCTACTGATCCTCTGGAACAATATTTGCTAGACCATGAAAATGATTTGCATATGCATGAAAGAAATGAAATAGATAGAATCTTTTTTGAACAACAACCTCTGCTTAAACACAATTTGCCTATTGAAACTCTAGGAGGTCCTCCTCCACCTAAAGGTGATCTTGTGTTTGAATTAAAACAATTGCCAGACACTTTGAAATATGCTTATCTCGATGAGAAAAAGATATATCCTATTATTATTAGTGCTAACCTTTCAGAACATGAAGAAAAAAGATTATTGAAAGTTCTAAGGAAGCACAGTGCTGCTATTGGATATACTCTTGATGATCTTAAGGGCATTAGTCCCACTCTATGTCAACAAAAGATTAATATGGAACCTGATGCTAAACCTGTTTTTGATCACCAACGTTGGTTAAACCCGAAGATGAAAGAAGTGGTAAGAACGGAAATATTGAAACTTCTGGAAGCAGGTATAATCTATCCTATAGCTGATAGTAGATGGGTAAGTCCTGTTCATTGTGTCCCTAACAAGGGAGGTATTATTGTTGTTCCTAATGATAAGAATGAGCTTATTCCACAAAGAATTATCACATGCTATAGGATGGTAATTGATTTTAGAAAATTAAACAAAACAACTAGAAAAGATCATTACCCTCTGCCTTTTATTGATCAAATGTTAGAAAGATTATCTAAGCACACACATTTTTTGCTTTCTTGATGGATATTCTGGTTTTTCACAAATGCATGTTTCACAACCTGATCAAGAAAAGACCACTTTTACATGTCCTTTTGGAACTTATGGTTATAGACGTATGCCTTTTGGTTTATGTAATGAACCTGCTACCTTTCAAAGATGTATGACTGCTATATTCTCTAATTTTTGTGAAAAGATTGTTGAGGTTCTCATGGATGACTTTTCTATTTATGGGAAGTCTTTTGATGATTGTTTAAGCAATCTTGATCGAGTTTTGCAGAGATGTGAACAAACAAATCTTGTCTTGAATTGGGATAAGTGCCAATTTATGGTTAACGAAGGTATTGTTTTGGGCCATAAAATTTCTGAAAGAGGCAATGAAGTGGACCAGGCCAAGGTTGATGCAATTGAGAAAATGCCATGTCCTAAAGATATCAAAGGTATTTGTAGTTTCCTTGGTCATGCTGGTTTCTATAGGAGGTTCATCAAAGACTTCTCTAAAATTTCTAGGCCTCTTACAAATCTTTTGCAAAAGGATATTCCCTTTGTGTTTGATGATGATTGTTTGGAAGCCTTTGAAACACTAAAGAAAGCCTTAATTACTGCACCTGTTGTTCAACCACCTGATTGGAACTTGCCTTTTGAGATTATGTGTGATGCTAGTGATTATGCTGATGGTGCTGTTCTAGGACAAAGAGTTGATAAGGAACTGAATGTTACTCATTATGCCAATAAAACTCTAGACAGTGCTCAACGAAATTGTGCTACTACTGAAAAAGAATTCTTAGCAGTGGTGTTTGCTTGTGATAAATTCAGATCTTATATTGTTGATTATAAAGTGATTGTTCATACCGATCATGCTGCTATAAAATATCTTATGGAAAAGAAAGATGCTAAACCTAGAATCATTAGACGGGTTCTTCTGCTACAAGAATTTCATTTGCATATTACTGATGTCACTTGAAGCGACGTCAGTTTTTCCCCAAAGAGGAAGGGATGATGCAGCACAACGGTGGTAGGTATTTCTCTTAGATATGAAACCAAGGTTATCGAACCAGTAGGAGAACCAAGCAACACAACGTAAACAACCCCTGCACAGAAATAACAACACCTCGCAACCCGACATGTAAAAGGGGTTGTCAATCCCTTTCGGGGTACGACGCCTCAAGATAGGCAAAGGACGTGAGGTAAATTTGTAGATAGGATAAATAGATCGCGGATAAAATAAATTGTAGCAAGGTATTTTTGTATGTTTTTAGTTTAATAGATCTGAAAATAAACGCAAGGAAAAAGTAGATCACAAGGCAAATATATGAGGAAGAAGACCCAGGGGCCGCATGTTTCACTAGTGGCTTCTCTCGAGAAAAATAGCAAACGGTGGGTGAATAAATTAGTGTTGGGCAATTGATAGAACTTCAAATAATCATGACGATATCCAGGCAATGATCATTGCATAGGAATCACGTCCAAGATTAGTAGACCGACTCTTGCCTGCATCTACTACTATTACTCCACACATCGACCGCTATCCAGCATGCATCTAGTGTATTAAGTTCATGGAAAAACAGAGTAATGCAATAAGAACGATGACATGATGTAGACAAGATCCGTATATCTATTGCGGCAGATATGGATCCCGTCTTTTTATCCTTAGTAGCAACGATACATACGTGTCGGTTCCCTTTCCGTCACTGGGATCAAGCACTGTAAGATTGAACCCACTACTGGGCACCTCTTCCCATTGCAAGACAAATAGATCAAGTTAGCCAAACAAAACCCAAATATCGGAGAAGAAATACGAGGCTATAAGAGATCACACATATAAGAGACTAAAGGACTCAAATAACTTTCATGGATATAAAAAGATATAACTGATCATAAACTCAAAGTTCATCATATGGATCTCCAAGAGATCATTGTATTGATAATCAAGAGAGAGAGAGAGGAAGCCATCTAGCTACTAACTACGGACCTGAAGGTCTACAAAGAACTACTCACGCATCATCGGAGAGGCACCAATGGAAGTGGTGAACCCCTCCATGATGGTGTCTAGATTGGATCTCGGTGTTCTGGACTCTGCGGCGGCTGGATGAATGTTTCATCGACTCCCCTAGGGTTTCTGGAATATTTGGGTATTTACAGAGCAAAGAGTCGGTCCATGGGGCACCCGAGGTGGGCACAACCCACCTGGGCGCGCCTAGGCCTCCTGGCGCGCCCAGGTGGGTTGTGCCCACCTCGGGACCCCCCCAGGTGCAACGAGGGTCCATTGTGTTCCTTCTGGTCCATAAAAAATCATCATAAATTGCCGTGGTATTTGGACCCCTTCTGATATTGATTTTCCGCGATGTAAAAAACATGCAGAAAACAGCAACTGGCACTATGTCAATAGGTTAGTACCAAAAATTGATATAAAATGACTATATAATAATTATAAAACATCCAAGATTGATAAATAAAACAACATGAAATGATCAAAAATTATAGATACGTTGGAGACGTATCAACATCCCCAAGATTAACTCCTGCTCGTCCTCGAGTAGGTAAGTGATAAAACAGAATTTTTGTTGTGGAGTGCTGTTTATCATGTCATATCATATTATTTTCCACATATCATGGACATTTGGACTTTTATGCGATTCAAAGAAATAGTCTAGTTTTGACATAATAATTTAGATACTCAAACATATCAACAAGCAACCATGTCTTTCAAAATATCAATGGTAAAACAAGTTATCCCTAGCCCATCATGCTCAAACATTGATCCATTCATGAAACACACTCAAATATTAGCTACAACCAATACTTAAGTATGATCATATTGTCTCCTAGTTTGTGCTTTTATAAGAGAGGATGGAGACTCAATTTCAAAAATGAAAATTGCATAAAGTAAAAGAAAGGCCCTTCCCGGAGGGAAGTAGGTATTTGTAGAGGTGCTAGAGCTCAAAGCGAAAAATTAGAGATAAAAACATTTTGGGAGGTGTATCCATCCCACCAACGAAAACGACTTGGAGCATCCCAACACTTTCCATGCTAGATATATCATAGGCGGTTCCCAAACTGAAAATAAAGTTTATTCCTTTTTCCACCATAACTTTCACTTTCAATGGCTAACCATATCCACGAGTGCCCTACATACCAACACTTTCCAAGGAATTTATTATTTGACAACATAAAGTAAATTCATTTTTGCATTTCGGGACTGGGCATCCCTAATACCTTTGGCTTACTCTCGTGCAATGACAAGTGAATAAACACTCATCGTGAGAATAACACATCTAGCATGGAAAATATTAGCTACCCGTTACCGTTCCGGGAGCGAAACAAACACACAAAAGAGAAGTTCATTTTGAAAATTAGAGATGTCAGATGCAAATTTGCTTAGAACAACAAAAGAATACTGCATATAGGTAGATATAGTGGACTCATGTGGCAAAACTGGTTTAAAGGATTTTGGATGCACAAGTAGAGGTCATACTTGGTGCAAAATGAAGGCTAGCAAAAAAGATTGAGAAGCGACCAACCAAGAAACCAATAATCTCATAAGCAAGCATTAAGCATAATTAACACCGAATAATGCACCACAAGTAGGATATAATTTTCATTGCATGATTATTGACTTACGTGCATGCATAGTGAATCACAAACCTTAACACCAATATTCTTACTAGAGCACAATTGCTCATCAACATAACTCACATATCACATCATCATATCTCAAAACTATTACTAAGAATCAAGTTTATTTTGTCCAATGATCTTCATGACATATATTTTCTTCTTTATTTATCCTTCTTGGATATCTATCACTTTGGGACTAATTTTCATGTGTTGCTTTTCATAAGCTCAAACAAATATAAGTGAAGATCATGAGCATAACATATTTTCTTTCTCTCAAAATAATTTAAGTGAAGCAAGAGAGAATTTCTTCAAAATTTTACTAAATCTCAAATAAATCTAAGTGAAGCAAGAGAGCATTTCTTCAAAAATACTAAGCACACCGTGCTCAAAAAGATATAAGTGAAGCACTAGATCAAGTCCATTGCTCATAAACATTTAAGTGAAGCATAGAGAGCAATTCTAACAAGTCATGACATAATTTTGGCTCTCTCAAATAGGTGTATACAGCAAGGTTTGATGACTTAAAACACAAAATAAAACAAGAAAAGACACATATCATACAAGACGCTCCAAGCAAAACACATATCATGTGACGAATAAAAATATAGTCTCGAGTAAAATACCGATGGTCGTTAGAAGAAAGAGGGGATGCCACTCGGGGGCATCCCCAAGCTTAGTTGGTTGCTCATTCTTGGATAATAGCTTGGGATGTCGGGGCATCCCCAAGCTTAGGCTCTTCTATCCTTCTTTCATTCATCGTAAGATAACCCAAAACTTGAAAACTTCAATCACACAAAACTCAACAAAACCCTTGTGAGATCCGTTAGTAAAAGAAAGCAAACCACTACTATAAGTGATGTGTCAAACCAACTATTATTTTTTTTTGTATTATATCTACCATATTCCAACTTTTCTATTGCAAAAACTCATCTAAGAAAACCATAGAGCCATCAAAATAAGCACACAACACAAAGAAAACAGAATCTATCAAAACAGAACAGTCTGTAGTAATATGGAACTTTCGAATACTTATGTAACTCCAAAAATTCTACCAAATTAGGAAGACCAGAATAATTTTTATATTAATATTCTGCAAAAAGAATCAGGGCAAAATCTATATTCTGTGATTTATGATAATTATTTTCGTGAGCACAAAGTTTCTGTCTTTTTCAGCAAGATCAAACAACTATCACCCCGGAAGATCCTAAAGGCTTTACTTGGCACAAACACTAAATAAAAATCAGAAAACACAATCATAACAGTAGAATAATTGTGCTAAAACACAAGAACATCAAGCAAAAAGCAAAAATAAAATTTATTCATTGGGTTGCCTCCCAACAAGCGCTATAGTTTTACGCTCTTAGCTAGGCATAAAGCAAGGATCTAAGTTTTGTCATTTTTGGTGCTAGATCCATAAGATGCCCTCATGATTGATTCGTATGGTGGCTTAATTATTGTTCTAGGAAAGTTTTCCATACCCTTCCTCAAAGGAAATTGGAACTTAATATTCCCTTCTTTCATATCAATCACTGCACCGATAGTGCGTAAAAACGCTCTACCAAGAATAATTGGACAAGAAGGATTGCAATCAATATCAAGAACAATAAAATCTATGGCAAATAATTTCTATTTGCAAGAATAATAACATCATTAATTCTTTCCATAGGTTTTTAATAGTAGAATCCGCTAAGTGCAAATTTAAAGAGCATTCTTCAATATCAGTAAGACCAAGCACATCACATAAAGATTTCAGAATTGTAGAAACACTAGCACCCAAGTCACACAAAGCAAAACACTCATAATTTTTCTTCTTGACTTTTATAGTAGGTTCCCACTCATCATGCAATTTTCTAGGAATTTAAACTTCCAATTTTTCTTCAAAAGCTTTCATCATGGCATCAACAATATGTTCAGTAAAAGCTTTATTTTGTTCATAAGCATGGGGTGAATTTATCATGGATTGCAACAAAGAAATACAATCAATCAAAGAGAAACTATCATAATTAAAGTCTTTGTAATCCAAAAGAGTGGGCACATCACTAGTTAAAGTTTTTACCTCTTCAAACCCACTTTTATCAATTTTCTCAACAAGATTTTCACCCTCTGAAATATTGGGACGTCTTCTACCTAAAGTTGACTCTTCTCCAGTCCCTTTTTCATCAATCTTATTTTTACTAAACAAGGAATCAATCAAAGAAACACCAATCATTTTAAGATTTTCATCATTTTTATCTTCTAACAAGATTGGTTTAGCGGCCATTTGATTCACTAAAGTGGCTTGTGCATCAGATATTTTTCCCAACAAACTTTCAACAAAAGCATATTTAGATTGAAGATTGCAAACTTCTCTACTAATATCATCAAGTTGTTTCGTTATAGCTTCCAACACAACGGAGTGTTCCTTAAGTTCTTTAGTAAAATATTTATTATGCTCAAATTGTGTACTCCTCTCAATTTCAAGCAAAATATTTGGGTAAGGAACAACATAATATTTTCTTTGAGGCATCAAGACTATGCAAACAAGAACACACACAAAAACATATTCGGCAAGAAAATGGCAAACGGAAAAATAGAGGCGAACAAAACGACAAAGTTTTGTGAAGTGGGGGAGAGGAAAACGAGAGGCAAATGATGTAAATTGTAAGGAGATGAGATTTGTGATTAGGAACCTGGTTATGTTGAAGATCCTCCCCGGCAACGGCGCCAGAAATTCCTTTTGATGTTGCTTGAAGCTATGTCATTTTTTTCCCAAAGAGGAAGGGATGATGCAGCACAACGGTGGTAGATATTTCCCTCAGATATGAAACCAAGGTTATCGGACCAGTAGGAGAACCAAGCAACACAACATAAACAGCCCCTGCACACAAATAACAACACCTCACAACCCGACGTGTAACAGGGGTTGTCAATCCCTTTCGGGGTACGTCACCTCAAGATAGGCAAAGGACATGAGGTAAATTTGTAGATAGGATAAATAGATCGCGGATCAAATAAATTGCAGCAAGGTATTTTTGTTTTTTTAGTTTAATAGATCTGAAAATAAATGCAAGAAAAAAGTAGATCACAAGGCAAATATATGAGGAAGAAGACCCGGGGCCGTAGGTTTCACTAGTGGCTTCTCTCAAGAAAAATAGCAAACGGTGGGTGAACAAATTACTGTTGGGCAATTGATAGAACTTCGAATAATCATGATGATATCCAGGCAATGATCATTACATAGGCATCACGTCCAAGATTAGTAGACAAGATCCATTTATCTATTGCGGCAGATATGGATCCCGTCTTTTTATCCTTAGTAGCAACGATACCTACGTGTCGGTTCCCTTTCTGTCACTGGGATCAAGTACCATAAGATCGAACCCACTATTGGGCACCTCTTCACATTGCAAGATAAATAGATCAAGTTGGCCAAACAAAACCCAAATATCGGAGAAGAAATATGAGGCTATAAGAGATCACACATATAAGATATCAAAGAACTCAAATAACTTTCATGGTTATAAAAAGATATAACTGATCATAAACTTGAAGTTCATCAGATCCCAACAAACACACCACAAAAAGGACTTACATCATATGGATCTCCAAGAGATCATTGTATTTATAATCAAGAGAGAGAGAGAGAGAGAGAGAGAGAGAGAGAGAGAGAGAGAGAGAGGGAGCCATCTAGCTACTAACTACGGACCCGAAGGTGTACAAAGAACTACTCACGCATCATCGGAGAGGCACCAATGGAAGTGGTGAAACCCTCCGTGATGGTGTCTAGATTGGATCTTGGTGTTCTGGACTCTGCGGCGGCTGGATGAATATTTCGTCGACTCCCCTAGGGTTTCTAGAATATTGGGGTATTTATAGAGCAAACAGTCGGTCCAAGGGCCACCCGAGGTAGGCACAACCCACCTAGGCGCGCCTGGGCCTCCTGGCGTGCCCAGGTGGGTTGTCCCCTCCTCGGGACTCCCCCCAGGTGCAACCAGGGCCCATTGTGTTCCTTCTGGTCCATAAAAAATCATCGTAAATTGGTGTGGTATTTGGACCCCTTCTGATATTGATTTCCCGTGATGTAAAAAACATGCAGAAAACAGCAACTGGCACTTGGCACTATGTCAATAGGTTAGTACCAAAAGATGATATAAAATGACTATATAATGATTATAAAACATCCAAGATTGATAATAAAACAGCATGGAATGATAAAAAATTATAGATACGTTGGAGATGTATCAATCACTGGTAGGAAAGGAGCAGAGAACCCCGTAGCTGATAACTTGTCTAGGCTTGAAAATATTCTTGATGACCCACAACCTATTAATGATAGCTTTCTTGATGAACAATTAGCTGCAATAAATGTTTCTAATAGTACACCTTGGTATGCTTACTATGCTAGTTATATTGTTGCTAAATACATACTACCTAGCTTCACATACCAACAAAAGAAAAAAAATCTTCTATGATTTAAGACATTACTTTTGGGATGACCCATATCTTTATAAAGGAGTAGATGGTATTATTAGACGTTGTGTACCTGAGCATGAACAGAAACAAATCCTACGGAAATGTCACTCTGAAGCTTATGGAGGACATCATGCGGGAGACACAACCGCCCATAAGGTATTGCCATCTGGTTTTTATTGGCCTACTTTCTTCAAGGATGCCCGTAAGTTTGTCTCATCTTGTGAAGAATGTCAAGGAATAGGTAATATCGGTAAGCGTCAGGAAATGCCTATGAATTATGCACTTGTTGTTGAACCATTTGATGTTTGGGGATTTGATTTCATGGGACCTTTTCCTTCCTCTAATGGGTATACACATATTTTGGTTGTTGTTGATTATGTTACTAAGTGGTAGAAGCTATTCCAACCAGTAGTGTTAATCACAACACCTCTATTAAAATGCTTAAGGAAGTTATTTTCCCAAGGTTTGGAGTCCCTAGATACTTAATGACTGATGGTGGTTCACACTTTATTCGTGGTGCTTTCCGTAAAATGCTTGCTAAGTATGATGTTAACCATAGAATTGCATCATCTTATCATCCTCAGTCTAGTGGTCAAGTTGAACTTAGCAATACAGAAATAAAACTAATCTTACAAAAGACTATCAATAGGTCCCGGAAGAATTGGCTTAAGAAATTAGATGATGCACTTTGGGCTTATAGAACAGCTTATAAAAATCCTATGGGTATGTCTCCATGCAAAATTCTTTATGGAAAAGCTTGTCATTTGCCTCTTGAGTTAAAAACATAAAGCATATTGGGATATTAAAGAACTCAATTATGATTTCAAACTTGCTGGTGAAAAGAGGTTATTTGATATTAGCTCATTAGACGAATGGAGAACCCATGCCTATGAAAATGCAAAGTTATTCAAAGAAAGAGTTAAAAGATGGCATGACAAAAGAATCCAAAAGCGCGAGTTCAAACTTGGAGAATATGTTATTTTGTACAACTCTCATTTCAGATCCTTTGCAGGAAAGCTCCTCTCCAAATGGGAAGGACCCTATGTCATCGAGGAGGTCTATCGATCCGGAGCTATCAAAATAAATAATGCCGAAGGTACTAACCCGAAGGTTGTCAATGGGCAACGGATAAAACATTATATCTTGGGTACGCCAATTAATGTTGAAAGCAATATGATCCAAACTTTGACACCGGAAGAACACATAAAGGAAACCTTCCGGAACACCCCAGAATCATGAAAAAAGGGAGGTACGTGATACGGTAAGTAAACAGACTCCGAAAAATCCGCAAAAATATTTTTTGTCAGTTTTGGAATATTTGAAAATTTAGGAAAATAAGAAATTTCCAGGAAAGTGACCCTAGTGGGAACGCCAGGCGCGCCCCGGTGGGTTGTGCCCACCTCGGGTACTTTCCGGACTCCGTTTTTCATCCGTTCTGCTTGTTCCCCAAGATAAAAAAAATCTTTATATACCTCCCGAACCTGTTGACCTCCTTATCATGGAGAAATCCCCTGTTTTCTTTTCCCTCTGTTTTCCTGACAGATCTAAAATTATGTCGTCCCAAGACTCGGAGGGTGAGAGTTATGTTGTAGGTTATATCGCAAACTCCAAGGTCTATGGGGATGTGGAGCATTATGGCTGGACTTCAGAGGAAGGAGGAGACAAGCTCGGAGGAGGATGAAGTTCCATTTCCCCAACCTGGGGACATGCACGTTGAATTTAAGGAGTCAAGTCTCCCCAACAAAGCAAAGAGGCCTAAGATCTAGTTTATCCCATTTCATCTCTTGCAGGAAAACAAGCAAGATTTATGCAAAAAGGTGTTGGAGCTTGAGTGGGAGACCCGTGAACTAGAAGATGAGAATTTCATCCTTAAGCGTAAGCTAAGAAAGAGACACCTTGTACTTCATCACCACCACCTTCTTCACCACCAAAAGAAAACTGAATATCGGGTATGTGCACTCCCCTTGGCTTTCGCCAAGCTTAGGGGAGATGCCCCGGTATCGTATCATCTCCACTATCTTTTGCCTTTACTTTCTTAGTTCGATCTATGATTATCTTTTGCTATTAGATGAATAAAATTTTAGTTTGATCCTTTCTTTTCAAGAGTTTTCTTAGTGATCAATCCTTGTAATCGTTTGCGAGATATATAATAAAGTTTAGTTTGAGTTTTGCTTTCTTTACTTTGTTTTTGCAATAAAAAGAAAGGAAATAAATGAAAAAGATCATATGCTAATCTTATGGTAAGTGATGACATTACACAAGGAAAACTATAAGTAGAAAATTTTGTTGTAGATTGACAAACATAGCATTGGTCAATGATGTAACTCCTGAAAGAATTAATAAGGGAAGAGAAGATTCACATACAAATACACTATCCTGGAAATCTTTTGTGATTGTGAGCACCCATCAAAATATTATATGCCAAAATTGTTGACGTTGGACAAGGAAGACAACATAATGATTTATGTTTGTTCATATTCACATAGAAGTTATATTGTCATAGATCCTTCAACATGTGGTGCTTTCCCCTATCTTTGCGAGCCAAAAACTCCGCAAAAAGTAGAGATACTACTTGTGCATCCAAAACCCTTAAACCCAAATCTTGTTTGAGAGTCCACCATACCTACCTATGGATTGAGTAAGATCCTTCAAGTAAGTTGTCATCGGTACAAAAAGGGCAATAAAAATTGCTTCTAAAAGTGTGAGATCATTTAGTGTAAGGGAAAATTGAGCGTTATACGAACTTGTGATGGTGAAGAATAAAAGCGACAGACTGCATAATAAAGTTTGCCATCACAAGGGGCTGTAACGTGACGTTCTCTTGCACTAAGGGGTTGTGCATATAAACAAAAAGCGCATGGCAACCTCTGCTTCCCTCTGCGAAGGGCCTATGTTTTACTTTCACATATTTACTTTCATGCAAGAGTCAAAGTTTTTATCTCTATTCCTTTTATTTTTCTCCTTTGGCAAGCCTCATGTGGTGAGGAAAGATCTAGGCACATATATCCAGTTGAATATGGGTAGCATGAGTTATTATTGTTGACATCACCCTTGAGGTGAATGCGTTGGGAGGCAAAACTATAAGCCCCTATCTTTCTATGTGTCCGGTTGAAATGTTTTGCTCATGTGTACGCGATGAGTGTTAGCAATCATAGAAGACTAAATGATGGTTGAGTATGTGAACTTGCCTAAAGGCTCCGATACGTGACCCTTCCTGAAAAGATGATGAATTGAAGTTGCAAAGTTGACTGAGAACATAGTTTGTTGGTTTCCAATAGAGTTTATGCTTTATACTTCGATGTTGTGATGTGACTTGTTCACGAGAAGTCTATGATATAAGTTCTATGATAGAAGTTTTATGTTAAAGTTTGTTGCTGTTATAATAAGTTACATCATGCTGCTATGTCTGTATTTTTGTTTTTATCGACACCTCTCTCTCTCTAAGCATGTGGACATGTTTTTCGATTTCGGTTTTTGCTTGAGGACAAGCGAGGTCTAAGCTTGGGAGAGTTGATATGTCCATTTTGCATCATGTTTTCCTACTGTTATTTATGTTGTTTTATTGTATAATAATGCATTTGGAGTAATTCTAATGCCTTTTCTCTCATAATATGCAAGGTATACACAAAGGGGAGAATTCTGACAGCTCGAAATCTGTACCTGAAAAAGCTACGTCAAGCTACCTATTCTGCACAACTCCAAATGAGCTGAAACTCGACGAGGATTTTTTATGGAATATTTAATAAATATTGGAGCAAATAAGTACCGTAGGGGGGCCACCAGGTGGGCACAACCCACCTGGGCGCTAGGAGGCCTAGGCGCGCCCTGGTGGGTGCTGCCCTCCTCGGCCCATCTCCGGTGCCCCTCTTCTGGTATATAAGTCATTTTGACCTATAAAAAAGGGAAGTACTTTCGGGGCGAAGCGCCACCATCTCGAGGTGGAACCTGGGCAGGAGCACTTTTATGTTCCGGTGGAGCGATTCCGCCGGGGGAACTTTCCTCCCGGCGGGGGAAATCATCATCATCATCATTACCAACAACTCTCCCATCATGGGGAGGGCTATCTTCATCAACATCTTCAACAACACCATCTCATGTCAAACCCTAGTTCATCTCTTGTGTTCAATCTTTGCACTGAAACTATAGATTGGTGCTTGTGGGTGACTAGTAGTGTTGATTACATCTTGTAGTTGATTACTATATGGTTTATTTGGTGGAAGATTATATGTCCAGATCCATTATGCCATTTAATATCCCTCTGATCTTGAGCATGATTATTATTTATGAGTAGTCACACTACAAAAAAAGACACACCTGTGACATTTTGGGCCGGACGATTTTTTCCTATCATGCTTATGACACTTCTATGACGAAAATTGTGACAAAACCCAGTATCATCATAGATGTGGTGGGCTCCTACTTCTATGACAAAAAATCATGACATACAATGGGCTTTTCGTCCTGGGTGGGCTGGAGATGCAACTGCATGACATTCTTTGGGCCGTCCATGATGGAAAAAATCGTGGTAGAAGCGAGGGCGAGGAAAATATCACGGAGTTCCCTGTTACGGTGGGTGGTCGGGGCCGAGCGATGCACGTTTCTCTCATACACATACGCGCGTGGGTGCGAGGCATTGGGATCTAAATGAACCCGAGCGAGGCATTCGCCTACTGAACCCGAACGATTGCACTAGCTACATTACTAAACCCTGATCGATCCCTTGCTGTTAACTAAACACGATCGAGCGATTCCTTCGCTACTACTGCTAACTGAAGTCGATTGAACCTGCTGCATCCTCCCCTTGATGAACAGTGATTGTTGTTGGGGGGGGGGGGTGGATGAACAGTTCTCGGTGGGGGGTTGGATGAATAGGACCCCGTGGTAGTAGAGGCCGTTGCTGCTGGATGAATAGGACCCCGATTGATTGATCCGGTTGGGGCTGGATGAACAAGAAGACCCTATGGAGGGCTGGATGAACAAGATCACCCCTTGGAGGGCTGGTTGAACAGTAGCCGGTTGAGGGCTGGATGAACAGTAGCCCGTGGAGGGGTGGTTGAACAGGACACCGTGGAGAGGGCTGGTTGAACAGTAGTCGGTGGAGGAACAATGGAGGCTGGATGAACAGGAGCCCATGGTTGAACAGTCGCAGGTGGAGGTTGGAGGAGGTCGACGGTGGATGAACAATAGCCCATGGAGGCTGGAAGAGGTCTACGGTGGAGATGAACAGTAGCCCGTGGAGTCTCGTTTTGCAGTACGCCACACCCCTCCCGATGAACAGGACCCCCATTTCGATTGTAGCGCTCCAACACAAGTCCGTTTCCTCTATTTTGCGGTACGCCACACCCCTCCCGATCAATAGGACCCCGTTTCGACCGTAGGCACTCGAACACAAGTTCGTTTCCTCCATTTTGCAGTATGCCAGACCCCTCCCGATGAACAGGATCCTGTTTCGACCCTAGGCGGTCGAACACAAGGCCGTTTCCTTCATTCTGTGGTACGCCAGGCCTCATTTTGATCGGCCGTTCCATCCAAGCCGGTTGCCTCCCGATGAAAATGACCACGCAGTTTCTCCGTTCCGACCCAGCCGGTTGGCTGCCCATGAACAGGATGCCATCGCTGCCTCTCCATGTACACGAGCCCTGGCCGTACGTATGCACGAGTAGGCGTTCGAGACCCCGCCCGTATGTACGTATGTGGCCGTATTTACTTTCTTGCACCCTGGCTGTACGTGCGTGTACATGCTACGTGCGTGCCTCTACTACGACACGTGCGCGCCTCTACTACGACACGTGCGTGCCTCTACTACGACACGTGTGAGGGAGTCCTGGATTAAGGGGTCCTCAGACAGCCGGACTATATACTTTGGCCGGACTGTTGGACTATGAAGATACAAGATTGAAGACTTTGTCTCGTGTCCAAATGGGACTCTCCTTTGCGTGGAAGGCAAGCTTGGGAGTTCAGATATGTAGAACTCCTTCTCTGTAACCGACTTTGTGTAACCCTAGCCCCCTCCGGTGTCTATATAAACCGGAGGGTTTAGTCTGTAGGACAACAACAATCATAATCATAGGCTAGCTTCTAGGGTTTAGCCTCTACGATCTCGTGGTAGATCAACTCTTGTAATACTCATATAATCAAGATCAATCAAGCAGGAAGTAGGGTATTACCTCCATCGAGAGGGCCCGAACCTGGGTAAACATCATGTCCCTCGCCTCCTGTTACCATTAGCCTTAGACGCACAGTTCGGGATCCCCTACCCCGAGATCCGCCGGTTTTGACACTGACATTGGTGCTTTCATTGAGAGTTCCAATGTGCCGTCGCGATAAGGCTTGATGGCTCCTTCAATCATCTTCAGTGACACGGTCCAGGGGGAGGTTTTCCTTCCTGGACAGATCTTCGTATTCGGCGGCTTCGTATTGCGGGCCAACTCGCTTGGCCATCTGGAGCTGATTGATAGCTACGCCCCTGACCATCAGGTCAGGTTTGGAAGCTTGAACTATACTGCTGACATCCGCGGAGACTTGATCTTCGACGGATTCGAGCCTTGTCAGGTGCGTCGAACGGTCACGACGAGCATGACTTTGATCTGCCATCGGACAGTGTTCGGGAGATCGCACTTGCTGAGGCGCCGAGAATCAATCCGGAGCAGATCGTGCCATCCGAGGACGGGTGGATGGACCCCGCCATGGAGGCCACACACTCCTCGGCCTTGGAGCCGAACACTAGCCTCCCCTCCTATGAGGCCAGAATCATCGGACCCTCGGACTCGTCTCCGGCTACAGGATCCGATCCGCGTACCTCCGTGCCTATCGAATCTGATTAGGCACCGGTCATGGAGTTCACCTCCACGGATATCTTTCAGCACTTGCCCTTCGGTGATATGCTAAACTCATTAAGATCTCTCTCCCTGTCAGGAGACTCCTGGCCAAACTATGTTCGGCTCGAGTGGGAAGCGGACGACGAAGAAATTCATGCCCCACCCACCACCCACTTAATATCCACTGTCGATGACTTAACCGACACACTCGATTTTGACTCCGAAGACGTCGATGGTATTTATGACGATGCAGGAGAGGAATAGGAGCCACCGCCCACTGGGCTTTCGACGGCCACCTCATCATATGATATATACATGGTGGACACACCAAAAGAAGGCGATGGTGATGATGCAACGAAGGATAATCCCCTCGATAAGCCACCAAAGCGACGCCGTAGGCGCCGCTCTAAATCCCGCCACAGTAAAAACAACGACAACAACGCAAGAAAGAATAATACCAGTCGACTCCAAAGGAAACGACGACCCCATGGACCCAGCGATGGAGCAGGATTAGCCAGGGGATGGTGAACATAGTCCGGAGCCGACACCAGATGACGCCAATCCCGAGGGTAAAATTAATTAATCTGTCTCTGGAGAGGAGAATAGTCCGGACGATGATGCACTCATCCTCCCAGAAAAACACTTGGAACAAGAGAACCTCCACAAAAGGCTTATTACCACCGCGAGGAGCCTAAAGAAGCAGAAGCAAAGGCTTAAGGCCGCGCAGGACACGCTCAACCGCAGATGGAATAAAGTGCTTGACACTGAAGAGAAATATGGTGGCGATCACCACACAAAGAGCTATCCAAAGCGCAAACTGCTGCCCGAATTCGACAATGAGGCCACAGAGCCCATTCAGCCGAAAACGTCTGATAAGCCGGACCGACAACCCCGTGGCCGCGACAGAACGACTAATGATGCCGCACACAAGTCAGCACATGATGTACGTGAGCTCCTGGACAAAAAGTCCGGTATGGCTATGTCCATCTACGGACCTAGGAAGCGTGCTTCAGCACAGGATCAGAGCTACCAAAATGATCACATTGATCGAATACCAGCTAGGAATCAGAACCGAACACAACAACCGTCGACAGCATGCCATGACACGTCCAAATACAGGGGTGCCGCACACCCCCTATGCTCACCGATGAGGTGCTGGACCATGAATTCCCGGAAGGATTTAAACCCATGAATATAGAGGCATACGACAGAACGACAGACCCTGGGGTCTGGATTGAGGATTTTATCCTTCACATTCATATGGCCCACGGAGATGATCTCCACGCCATTAAATACCTACCCCTCAAGTTGAAAGGACCAGCTCATCACTGGTTGAAAAGCCTCCCCGAAAACTCAATTGGAAGTTGGGAAGAACTTGAGGATGCTTTTAGGGACAATTTTCAAGGGACCTATGTCCGACCTCCGGATGCAGACGACCTAAGTCACATAATTCAACAGAGAGTCAACCCGAAAACTCTGGAATAGATTTCTTACTAAGAAGAATCAAATCGTCGACTGCCCGGACGCCGAAGCCTTAGCGGCCTTCAAGCATAGTGTCCGGGACGAATGGCTTGCCATGTCGAGGACAATGGCAGCCCTAACAAGCCTCATGACCCACTTTTGCGCAGGCGAGGACAATTGGCTGGCCCGTAGTGGCACCAGCGACCCAGGCACATCTGAAGTCAAAGATGGCAGCGGGAAGCCGGGACGCAATAAAAACAAGCATCAAAACAATGAAAACAACCCAGATAACACAACGGTAAACGCCGAATTCAGGGCTCTTGACCCGATCAACGGAAGAAGCCATTTAAAGGCAACAAAGATGGACCGTCCAGCCTAAATAAGATTCTAGACAAATTGTGTCAGATTCATGGCACCCCTGAAAAGCCTGCAAATCACATCCACAGAGAGTGCTGGGTTTTCAAGCAGGCCGGCAAGCTAAATGCTGAACACAAGGGGAGGGAGACGCCAAGTGAGGACGAGGATGAGCCTTGCCAGCCGAACACTGGGGGACAGAAAAAATTCCCACCAGAAGTCAAAACAATGAATATTATTTACACAACTCACATTCCAAAGAGAAGGCACAAACGCGCACTCCGAGACGTATATGCTGTGGAGCCCGTCGCCCCCAAATTCAATCCCTGGTCGGCCTGCTCGATCACCTTTGATCGCAGGGATCATCAGACTAGTATCCGACATGGAGGATCGGCTGCCTTGGTTCTTGACCCAATTATTGATGGATACCATCTCACCCGAGTCCTTATGGACGGCGGCAGTAGTCTTAACCTGATATATCAGGACACTGTCCGCAAAATGGGGATAGACCCGTCAAGAATCAGCCAAAGCAACACTACCTTTAAAGGAGTGATACCAGGCGACGAGGCCCGCTGCACGGGCTCTCTAGTACTAGAGGTTGTATTCGGTTCTCCCGACAACTGCAGAAGCGAAGAACTAATCTTTGACATCGCTCCATTCTGAAGCAGCTATCACGCACTACTCGGAAGGACGACCTTCACACGTTTTAATGCAGTACCGCACTATGCCTATCTTAAACTTAAGATGCCCGGTCCACGTGGCGTCATCACAGTTAGCGGAAATACAGAGTGTTCCTTACGTGCGGAAGAAAATGTGGCGGCTATAGTAGTCGAACACTGAGCAATCCCTCCAACCAGAATAAATGGTCGGTCGTCAAGACCACGGACATGGTTAGACGAGTCCGTTGCTCCACCAAATGTAATAGCCCAGCTGGGATATCCCCATAAATGGTGCTAGGGGCTGCTCGCAAAAAAACAAAGAAGCCCATAGTTTGGCTCGACCCTTTTAATACAATAACATATTGCATTTTTCATGGTTCATTCAGATTAACCAACTCTTCACACGAAGTCTTTCACAAGGGTTTTTCCTCTTTACAGATGATCATCGTGCTATACCCTTCCAGGATACGACACAACAGAGACAAAGGCGTAGACGTACAACAGGGCCCCGCTCAAAGGTTTCTCTTTAGATTAAGACCCTGTGTATACCTTTTTTAATGTCTCTAGTTGCTTCTTCCCCTCCGGACACTTGATACAACCGGGGGGGGGTACTGGTGTTGTTGGCATTTTTGTCACACCAGACTAATGCTCATACGTGGAAACTCAGGGCTTATTATCGAGGGTGTTATTCAGCCCAGTATATGTTGTAAAGTCCGAATACCTTAGGGAGTGTTCGGCGTCGCAAGTTTGGCCTTATATGCATCAGCTCCGAATCATGTCTTTGGTCAAATGTTGGGTTTGCCCGGCTCCCATGTTTTGCTACCTTACGTTCCGCTCTATTGGCTAAGGCGGCACTGGGAGAACTACTGTGATTGTGCCCTGGTTCATCTGGATGAGCACCTTAGTAGAGAAAGCCGAAAACTGACTGTCATGATACATCGCGAGACTGGTCAACCACTCGATGACTCAGCAGAATCTTTGCGATTCCTCTGCATTAATGAACGACCGGTTTCCCGGTCATGTATGTACGCGCACCATATTCGGATGAATGCGGAAGTACCAGGGGCTATATAGTAGCCCCACCGTCAAACTCCCACGGCTAAGTGAAAGTGTTAAAGCTATATAGCCTGATTACCTGGTTCGCCCCGCTACCACCTCCTTAACGGACCAAGACATTGGATAAAGTGTGACTGTGCGTTTTCTCGAACACCCCCGCATTATATGCGTGGGGGCTAAAGCCGACGACTGCAAACTTTCAGGATATATGCATACATAAACGGCCGCACAAGAGGCACTATAATACTTTTGGGCAAAAGTATAAACACATCCTTTATAATCAAAATAGCATTGTTCTTACAATTGAGATACATGTCAATCGAACATGGCATTCTTCAAGCACTGAGCCTCTATTAAACGGGCGCATTCTAGGACTTCTTCAAAATAGTGCTCGGCCGGATCCTGGCCTCCCGCGGGACCCCGGGTCGCAATAGCGGTGGTTTCCATCCCCGCCCAGTATGTTTTAACACGGGCAAGAGCCATCCGTGCACCCTCTATGCACGCCGACCTCTTCACATCATTGATATGCGACACAGCACCAAGGAATTGTTGCACTAATCCAAAATAACTGTCTGGCCTTGGTCCCCGTGGCCAAAGATGATCCACGACAGACCTCATAGCAAGCCCAGACAACCTGTGGAGCTCGGCCCATTGATACGTATCCAACGTATCTATAATTTTTGATTGTTCCATGCTATTATATTACCCCTTTTGGATGTTTATGGGCTTTATTTTACACATTTATATCATTTTTGGGACTAACCTACTAACCGGAGGCCCAGCCCATATTGCTGTTTTTTTGCCTATTTCAGTATTTCGAAGAAAAGGAATATCAAACGGAGTCCAAACGGAATCAAACCTTCGGGAGCGTGATTTTTGGAACGAACGTGATCCGGAGAGCTTGGAGTGCAAGTCAAGAAGCTTCCGAGGGCCCCACGAGATAGGGGGCCACACCCCCCCTATAGGGCGCGCCCCTTGTCTCATGGGTCCCTCGGGCGGCCACCGACGTACTTCTTCCTCCTATATATACCTACGTACCCCGAAAACATCTAGGAGCACCACTAAACACAATTTACACCGCTGTACCCTTCTGTATACGCGAGATCCCATCTTGGAGCCTTCGCCGACACTCTGCCGGAGGGGGAATCAACCATGGAGGGCCTCTACATCAACATCCTTGCCCCTCCGATGAGTTGTGAGTAGTTTACCACAGACCTACGGGTCCATAGTTATTAGCTAGATTGCTTCTTCTCTCTTTTTGGATCTCAATACAATGTTCTCCCCCTCTCTTGTGGAGATCTATTTGATGTAAACTCTTTTTGCGGTGTGTTTGTCGAGATTCGATGAATTGTGGGTTTATGATCAAGTTTATCTATGAATAATATTTGAATCTTCTCTGAATTCTTTTATGTATGATTGAGTTATCTTTGCAAGTCTCTTTGAATTATCAGTTTGGTTTGGCCTACTAGATTGGTCTTTCTTGCCATGGGAGAAGTGCTTAGCTTTGGGTTGAATCTTGCTGTGTCCTTACCCAGTGACAGAAAGGGTTGCAAGGCACATATTGTATTGTTGCCATCGAGGATAACAAGATGGGGTTTATATCATATTGCATGTGTTTATCCCTCTACATCATGTCATCTTGCTTAATGTGTTGCTCTGTTCTTATGAACTTAATACTCTAGATGCAGACAGGAGTCGGTCGATGTGTGGAGTAATAGTAGTAGATGCAGGCATGAGTCGGTCTACTTGTTATGGATGTGATGCCTATATACATGATCATGCCAAGATAATATCTTAACTATGCACTTTTCTATCAATTGCTCGACATTAATTTGTTCACCCACCGTAATACTTATGCTATCTTGAGAGAAGCCTCTAGTGAAACCTATGGCCCCCGGGTCTATCTCTTATCTTATTTGCTTTCAATCTACCTTTATTTGCATCTTTACTTTTTGCATCTATATCATAAAATACCAAAAATATATTTATCTTATCATACTATCTTTATTAGATCTCACTTTCTCAAGTGGCCATGAAGGGATTGACAACCCCTTTATTGTGTTGGTTGCGAGTTCTCAGTTTGTTTGTGTAGGTGCATGGGACTTTTGAGGAGCCTCCTACTAGATTGATACCTTGGTTCTCAAAACTGAGGGAAATACTTACGCTACACTTTGCTGCATCACCCTCTCCTCTTCGAGGAAAACCAACGCAAGCTCAAGACGTAGCAAGAAGGATTTCTAGCGCCGTTGCTGGGGAGGTCTTCTGTCAAGTCAAGACATACCAAGTACCCATCACAAACCCATCTCCCTCGCATTTACATTAGTTACCATTTGCCTCTCGTTTTCCTCTCCCCCACACCTTGCCGTTTTATTCGCCCTCTCTTTCCCAATCCCCTCTTCTCTTTTCGCTTACCTTCTTTTGGGTTCTTGTTTGCTTGTTTGACCTTATGGCTGCACCTAAGGGTCCTGACCACCTTCTCAAAAGGATGGATGAGATTGAATCGAATATTAGAAGCTTTATGAATTTGCAATTTGAGCATAATAATTTCTTTAGAAAAGAGCTTAAGGAACAAAAAATATTTTGGGGTTTATGAACAAAGAGCTTGATGATATGAATAAAGAATTCTATGGTGTCAACGCTCAAATTACCCGGCTTGAAAGTGCTATAGCCAAAATTTCTAACAAGCAAGCCACCTTAGTCAATAAGATGGCCGCTAAACCAGAAAAATTACATGAAAATAATGATGAGGATCTTAAAGTTATTGATGTGTCTCCGATTAGATCTATGTTTTGCAATATGAATTTTGATGATTATGGGAGTGATGATGAATCAACTTTGCCTAGAAGGCGTCCCAAAAATTCGGAATCTTTAGATCTTGATGTTAAATTTGGCAAAAGAGAGATTGGAGAATCCCCAACTTCTACTAATATTGAACCTACTATCTCGGATTTCAAGGAATTTGATTATGATAATTGCTCTTTAAAAGGTTGTATTTCCTTGTTGCAATCCATTGTTAATTCTCCTCATGCTTATAGTCAAAACAAAGCTTTTACCAAACATATTGTTGATGCCTTGATGCAATCTTATGATGAAAAACTTAATTTGGACGTTTCTATACCTAGAAAACTTAATGATGAGTGGGAACCTACTATAAAAATTATAATTAAAGATTATGAGTGTTTTTCTTTGTGTGATTTGGGTGCTAGTGTTTCCACGATTCCGAAAACTTTATGTGATATTCCAGGTTTACATGATCTTGATGATTGCTCTTCAAATTTGCACCTTGCGGATTCCACCATTAAAAAGCCTATGGGAAGGATCAATGATGTTCTTATTGTTGAAAATAGAAATTTGGTGCCCGTAGATTTTATCGTTCTTGATATAGATTGCAATCTTTCTTGCCCTATTATTCTTGGTAGACCTTTCCTTAGAACGATTGGTGCGATTATTGATATGAAGGAAGGGAACATTAGATTCCAATTTCCCTTAAACAAAGGCATGGAGAACTTTCCAAGAAAGAAAGTCAAATTACCTTATGAATCTATCATGCGTGCTACTTGTGAATTTAGTGCCAAAGATGGCACTCGTTAGATCTATCCTTGCTTTTATGCCTAGCTAGGGGCGTTAAACGATAGCGCTAGTTGGGAGGCAACACAATTTTATTTATGTTTTTTGTTTTTGCTCCTATTTAGTAATAAATCTTGCATCTACCTTCTGTTTAGATGTGTTTTTATCTTTTAATTAGTGTTTGTTCCAAGTAGAACCTATAGGATAACCTACGATGATAGTTGATTTGATTCTGCTGAAAAACAGAAACTTTGCGCGCACGAATATAATTTTGTTAAATCACAGGAACGTGCTTTTGCGTTGATTCTTTTTGCTTCTGTTCAATAAACAAATTGTCCAGGACTTACTGTGTTTTTAGGATTTTTAGAGTTCCATAAGTTTGCGTTAGTTACAGATTGCTACAGACTGTTTTGTTTTTGACAGATTCTGTTTTTCGTGTGTTGTTTGCTTATTTCAATGCATCTATGGCTAGTAATTCAGTCTATGAACCATAAAGAAGTTGGAATACAGTAGGTTTAAAACAAAAATAAATAAAGAATGAGTTCATTGCAGTGCCTTATATGGTGGTTTTGTTTTCTTTCACTAACGGAGCTTATAAGATTTCCTGTTGAGTTTTGTGTTGTGAAGTTTTCAAGTTTTGGGTAAAGCTTTTATGGACTATGGAATAAGGAGTGGCCAGGGCCTAAGCTTGGGGATGCCCAAGGCACCCCAAGATATTCAAGAATATCCAAAAGCCTAAGCTTGGGGATGCCCCGGGAAGGAATTCCCTCTTTCGTCTTTGTTCATTGGTAACTTTACTTGGAGCTATATTTTTATTCGCCACATGATATGTGTTTTGCTTGGAGTGTCGTGTATTATATTAGTCTTTGCTTTTTAGTTTACCATAATCATCCTTGCTGTACACACCTTTTGGGTTAAGCCTATTTGATTAGAATTTGCTAGAATACTCTATGTGCTACACTTACATCTTTTGAGCTTGATAGTTTTTGCTCTAGTGCTTCACTTATATCTTTTAGAGCACGGTGGTGTCTTAATTTTGAAGAAATTTCTAGTCTCTCATGCTTAAATTATATTATTTTGAAACTCTTTTAGAACAACATGGTATTTGCTATGATCATAAAGTTGGTCCTAGAATGATGAGCATCCAAGTTGGGTATAATAAAAACTATGATAGAAAGTGAATTGGATGCTATGATCAATTTGATGCTTGATAATTGTTTTGAGATATGGAGGTAGTGATATTAAAGTCATGCTAGTTGGGTGATTATGAATTTAAAGAATGCCTGTGTTGAAGCTTGTGATTCCCGTAGCATGCACGTATGGTGAACCGCTTTGTGATGAAGTTGGAGCACAATTTTATTTATTGATTGTCTTCCTTATGAGTGGCGGTCGGGGACGAGCGATGGTCTTTTCCTACCAATCTATCCCCCTAGCAGCATGCGCGTAGTGCTTTGGTTTTTGATGACTTCTAAATTTTTGCAACAAGTATATGAGTTCTTTTGATTAATGTTGAGTCCATGGATTATACACACTTTTTCACCCTTCCACCATTGCTAGCCTCTCTTGTACCGTGCAACTTTCGCTGGTACCATACACCCACCATATACCTTCCTCAAAACAGCCACCATACCTACCTATTATGGCATTTCCATAGCCATTCCGAGATATATTGCCATGCAACTTTCCACCATTCCGTTCATATGACACGCATTACTTTTGTCATATTGATTTTTGCATGATCATGTAGTTAACATTGTATTTGTGGCAAGGCCACCTTCATAATTTTCATGCATGTCCCTCTTGATTCATTGCATATCCCGGTACACCGCCGGAGGCATTCATATAGAGTCATATCTTGTTCTAGCTTTGAGTTGTAAATCCATAAAAGTGTGATGATCTTCATTATTAGAGCATTGTCCTAGTGAGGAAAGGATGATGACGACTACGATTCCCCCACAAGTCGGGATGAGACTTCGGACTTTACAAAAGAAAAAAAAGAGAAAAAAAAGAGAAAGGCCAAAAAAGAAAAAAAAGAAGGCCAAAGAAAAAAAGGAGAAAAAAGAAAAAGAAGAAAAGAAAGAAAAAAATAATAAAATGAGAGAAAAAGAGAGAAGGGACAATGCTACTATCTCTTTTTCCACACTTGTGCTTCAAAATAGCACCATGATCTTCATGATAGAGAGTCTTATATGTTGTCACTTTCATATACTAGTGGCAATTTTTCATTATAGAACTTGGCTTGTAAATTCCAATGATGGGCTTCCTCAAAGTGCCCTAAGTCTTTGTGAGCAAGCAAGTTGGATGCACCCCACTTAGTTTCTTTTGTTGAGCTTGCATATATTTATAGCTCTAGTGCATCCGTTGCATGGCAATCCCTACTCACTCACATTGATATCTATTAATGGGCATCTCCATAGCCCGTTGATACGCCTAGTTGATATGAGACTATCTTATCCTTTTTGTCTTTTCCACAACCACCACATATAGTGCTATGTCCATGGCTCACGCTCATGTATTGCGTGAAAGTTGAAAAGGTTTGAGATTATTAAAGTATGAAACAATTGCTTGGCTTGTCATCGGGGTTGTGCATGATTAAATACTTTGTGTGATGAAGATAGAGCATAGCCAGACTATATGATTTTGTAGGGATAACTTTCTTTAGCCATGTTATTTTGAGAAGACATGATTACTTTGATTAGTATGCTTGAAGTATTACTATTTCTTATGTCAATATGAACTTTTATTTTGTATTCATTTGGATCTGAACATTCATGCCACAATAAAGAAAATTACATTATGAATTATGCTAGGTAGCATTCCACATCAAAAATTCTCTTTTTATCATTTACCTACTTGAGGACGAGTAGGAATTAAGCTTGGGGATGTTTGATACGTCTCCAACATATCTATAATTTTTGACTGTTCCATGCTATTATATTACCCCTTTTGGATGTTTATGGGCTTTATTTTACACATTTATATCATTTTTGGGACTAACCTACTAACCGGAGGCCCAACCCATATTGCTGTTTTTTTGCCTATTTCAGTATTTTGAAGAGAAGGAATATCAAACGGAGTCCAAACGGAATCAAACCTTCGGGTGCGTGATTTTTGGAACGAACGTGATCCGAAGAGCTTGGAGTGCAAGTCAAGAAGCTTCTGAGGGCCCCACGAGATAGGGGGCCGCGCCCCCCTGTAGGGCATGCCCCCATGTCTTGTGGGCCCCTCGGGCGGCCACCGACGTACTTCTTCCTCCTATATATACCTACGTACCCCGAAAACATCTAGGAGCACCACGAAACACAATTTCCACCGCCGTAACCTTCTGTATATGTGAGATCCCATCTTGGAGCCTTCGCCGACACTCTGCCGGAGGGGGAATCGACCATGGAGGGCCTCTACATCAACATCATTGCCCCTCCGATGAGTTGTGAGTAGTTTACCACAGACCTACGAGTCCATAGTTATTAGCTAGATGGCTTCTTCTCTCTTTTTGGATCTCAATACAATGTTCTCCCCCTCTCTTGTGGAGATCTATTCGATGTAAACTCTTTTTGCGGTGTGTTTGTCGACATTCGATGAATTGTGGGTTTATGATCAAGTTTATCTATGAATAATATTTGAATCTTCTCTGAATTCTTTTATGTATGATTGAGTTATCTTTGCAAGTCTCTTCGAATTATCAGTTTGGTTTGGCCTACTAGATTGGTCTTTATTGTCATGGGAGAAGTGCTTAGCTTTGGGTTGAATTTTGCGGTGTCCTTACCCAGTGACAGAAAGGGTTGCAAGGCACGTATTGTATTGTTGCCATCGAGGATAACAAGATGGGGTTTATATCATATTGCATGTGTTTATCCCTCTACATCATGTCATCTTGCTTAATGCGTTGCTCTGTTCTTATGAACTTAATACTCTAGATGCAGACATGAGTCGGTCGATGTGTGGAGTAATAGTAGTAGATGCAGGCAGGAGTCGGTCTACTTGTTATGGACGTGATGTTTATATACATGATCATGCCTAGATAATCTCTTAACTATGCGCTTTTCTATCAATTGCTCGACAGTAATTTGTTCACCCACCATAATACTTATGCTATCTTGAGAGAAGCCTCTAGTGAAACCTATGGCCCCCGGGTCTATCTCTTATCTTATTTGCTTTCAATCTACCTTTATTTGCATCTTTACTTTTTGCATCTATATCATAAAATACCAAAAAAATATTTATCTTATCATATTATCTTTATTAGATCTCACTTTTGCAAGTGGTCGTGAAGGGATTGACAACCCCTTTATTGTGTCGGTTGCGAGTTCTCAGTTTGTTTGTGTAGGTGCGTGGGACTTTTGAGGAGCCTCCTACTAGATTGATACCTTGGTTCTCAAAACTGAGGGAAATACTTACGCTACACTTTGCTGCATCACCCTCTCCTCTTCGAGGAAAACAAATGCAAGCTCAAGACATATCACCCATGCGGCCATCTTCTCGTTCAACGGCAGCGGACGCGTCGGGGCACTGAACTGCGACCAGAATAACCTTTCCACGTTATGGTCTTTCCGATCTTTGTAAAACTCGGTCGCATCAGCAGCACTCTTCGCCAGGTCCGCATACGCGTCCGCAGCGCTCCACAACTGATCCAGAGGGGCATACTTTGGATCTCCGAACTTCATCCACAACAAATAGGGCCTCCCAGTCGTGATATATCCGGCTTCACGAAGCTCCTCCCTTATCCCTCTCATTTCAGAGCGGGTTTCCTTGGCTGCCTCCAGGGACTTCTTCAGGTCAACCGCTTTTGCTTGGTTTTCCATTTCAAGGAGCTCATGGCGGTCGGCGGCATCTTTCAGCTTAGTAGCCATCTGGGCTATCATTTCCTCGCTCCGGTGATGAGCAGCTAGTTCAGCTCTCAACTCTTCGACAACCTTCAGAGCGGCTGCATCACTTATTCGAGCTTGTTCCTTGGCTCGGGCAAGCTCCGCCCGAAGGGTCTCTATGGCAGCAGCTTCATTTGCAGTCACAGTATATTATAAGATACTAGCATAATGCTCCTCTTACAATTTACTAACAAGCCGACCATACATACCCTGGGCCTTGTCAAGCCGCTTGTTAACATGCGCGATGTCGGCATCCGCCACGTCCAGCCGCCGCTTCAGTTCGGCAAAATCAGTAGTCCGGTCAGCCGCCTGCACATAAAAACAGCGCGATTATTACCTGAGATTGATCCTTTGTTTGCCACCTTTGGGTGGCGACCAGAGTCTCAGGGGCTACTATCTATACAGAGCACACCTAGAATGTGTGGTACCGTCAAAAATACATATTTTGTGTACCTCAAAGCCGCTCAGCAGACTTGTAAAGGCTTCATTCAATCCGCTTTTGGCGGATGAAATCCTCTCAATCACCGTACCCATTAAGGTAGGGATAATTAATTTGGTGCCCTTAGTTGTGTCCCACTCGACAGGTTTACCCCTAGTTTCCGAAAACACTTGTTCCTGCCCAAACCACTTTGCTCGTCTTATGCTTTTGCCATTTCATCGTTTGACCATCACTTTGAAAACTTCATAAAAAATTCATACTAACTCAGAAAAATTCAAATAAGATATCAAAATGTTCAGAAATGCATCACCTATATGTGCATGTCATTTTCATTCACGAAAAAAGTGTTGGCCAGTCCCCATCTCAGTTTTAGCTCAAATTATCTTAGCATGAATAGTAAAATCTAAAAAAATTTAAAAATTCTAAAAAAAAATTAGTGGCAAACTTTGACCAATGTTTTGAGTGCTTGCCAAGTTTCATAAGGGAATGACATTCGTGGAAGTCGTGGCAAAAAAAACAAAAATCAATGCTCCAAAATTTCATTTTTTTGCCACGACTTCCACGAATGTCATTTCCTTATGAAACTTGGCAAGCGCACAAAACATTGCTCAAAGTTTGCCAACAATTTTTTTAGAATTTTTAGAATTTTTTTAGATTTTACTGTTCATGTTAAGATCATATGAGCTAAAACTGAGATGGGGACGGGCCAACACTTTTTTCATGAATGCAAATGACATGCACATATAGGTGATGCTTTTCTGAACATTTTGATATCTTATTTGAATTTTTCTCAGCTAGTATGAATTTTTTATGAAGTTTTCAAAGTGATGGTCAAACGGTCAAAGGGCAAAAGAATAAGAGGAGCAAAGTGGTTTGGGCAGGAACAAGTGTTTTCAGAAACAAGGGGTAAACCTGCCGAGTGTGACCCAACTAGGGGCATAAAATCAATTATCCCATTAAGGTACGATGTGTCTCTGAGATGGCCGCTCGCTCCAGCAGACCCATCAGTGTGTTCGGCTGTACACCGGATAATCCCGGACTCTTTCTATCGCTCTCCTTGGGAGCCGAATAGTCCGAACTTCGGGCAGCCGAAGTGTCAACTTCTGGCCTCGGCGGATCAGGAGAAATCCTCCATGACAACACCTCGGGGTCGTCCGCTCCGTGTGAGGGGAGGCAGGGGGAGGCATTGCGCTCTCCATCATCTCTGGAAGAAGATCCCCCGAAGACGAACTCTGTGGAGAAGGGCTACGAGCTGGACTGCAACAAATATGTTTCGATTATTATCCTCAGAGACAAAACGGGATATATTTACCAAAGTACTCTTTTACTTACGGCTCGATGGAGGGCTGGCCCCCTTGCGGGCGTTGTGCGGTAAGGACGCCCTCTGGGGCAGGGCCCCTTGGTGAGGGTTTCTTCCCTCGTTTGGAAGCCTCCATTTCCAAGTCTTCAGAGGCGGCCCTTTTCTTACCTTGAGGAGAGGGGATTTTAGGTTCCCCTCCCGATTATCCTCCTTCGTGGAAGCACGTACTCCCCCAACTTGGATGTGTAAAATATGAGGCCCACCTGTGGCTTCTCTAGTCCTCCCCTCGTCTTCTCCTGATGGCACTAGATATGGCGCACGCTCAAGCATCCTGGTCAACAAAGGATCCGGCGAGCCTTCGGGAAGAGGGGCCGAACACCTAATCCTCTCCGTCTTCCTTATCCAGTCCTGGCAGGGAGCAATTTTTCAGAATGATGTTATAATAAACATAAAGGATGGTGTGTTCGGTAGCGGAATTACTTACTTGGGTATCCGGATGGTTGCAGTTGAGACCCACGTCCTCGGTCGTGTCCGGACACTTTATTCGTGATCTGAAGAACGACCCATACATCTCTTTGAGCATCATGCCGAAGAATTGTTGAATGGTTCAATGTCCTTCCGGGTTGAACTCCCACATACGGAGAGGATGACGTTGGCAGGGCAGGACTCGATGAACCAGCATCACTTGCATTATCTTGACAAGACTGACATCCCTCTTAAGGAGGTCTCAGATGCGTCTTTGCAGTGTCAACACGTCGTTAATCGGCCCCCAGTCCAGCCCCTTGTTGACCCATGACGCCAGTTGCGGCGGAGGGCCCGAGTGGAACACTGGAGCGGCCGCCCGCTTTGTACCTCGGAAAGTTGTGATTTAATACCACTCCTGCTACCATAAATCAGAAGTTTCTGTGAAAGAACCCTTTGGCCATGGGGCATCGGCGCCTTTGCTTATTATAGCGCCTCCGCACTCCGCGTGACGCCCGTCAATCACCCTCGACCTCACATTGAAGGTCTTGAGCCATAGGCCAAAGTGGGGGGTGATGCGGAGGAAGGCTTCACACACGATGATAAACGACGAGATGTGAAGGACGGAATCCGGAGCTAGATTGTGGAAATCTAGTCTGTAGTAGAACATGATCCCTCTCATGAAGGGATCAATGCTAAAACCTAGCCCTCGGAGAAAGTGGGAAATAAAAACAACACTCTCGTTGGGTTCGGGAGTAGGGATGACCTGCCCTTGAGCAGGTAGCCTGTGCGGAATCTCGGCGGTGAGATACCTGGCTTCCCTAAGCTTCTTGATGTCCTCCTCTGTGACAGAGGAGGCCATCCACCAGCCTTGAAGGTTGGATCCGGATATGATTGAAGATCTGAAGTGCTTAGCTTGAGCCTTGGGTGTTGGAGCTCGAGGCGCGGGAGGGGAAGGATCGAGCGTGGGAAGAAAAGGACAGGCCTTGGCCCCCTTATATAGAGGACGAATATCAAGCGTCCCCCGCGTGACCGTTTGGGACTTGCCTAAAATCGAGGAGTCGTATTGAAATGCGGTTGGGTTACCCACACCTGTATTGATGAGAATCCTGTGATAAGGGAAACACGATCTCTGCTTCGACAAGACGTGCCAATAAAACTGCCCCGCAGTACGTGTAGTGGCTGGTTGCGAAAAACGGTTCGAATCATGACCGGACCGTGGCGTGATGTCATGCTACCAAAAGTTGTCAGCAGATTAGATTTGTGGAATATTGTACTCTCTACGGTGGTATGTGGGATTTGTTTTGCAGAGCCGGAACGATTCTCGTGTTCAAAATCTTCTATGGAGTATTCGGAGAAGGAACCCGCCTTGCAATGCCAAAGACAATCTGCGCGCCGGACTCATCGTCATTGAAGCCTGGTTCAGGGGCTACCGAGGGAGTCCTGGATTAAGGGGTCCTCAGACAGCCGGACTATATACTTTGGCCGGTCTATTGGACTATGAAGATACAAGATTGAAGACTTCGTCCCGTGTCCAGATGGGACTCCCCTTTGCATTGAAGGCAAGCTTGGGAATTCGGATATGTAGAACTCCTTCTCTGTAACCGACTTTGTGTAACCCTAGCCCCCTCCGGTGTCTATATACACCGGAGGGTTTAGTTCGTAGGACAACAACAATCATAATCATAGGCTAGCTTCTAGGGTTTAGCCTCTACGATCTCATGGTAGATCAACTCTTGTAATACTCATATCATCAAGAATCAAGCAGGAAGTAGGGTATTACCTCCATCGAGAGGGCCCGAACCTGGGTAAACATCGTGTCCCCCGCCTCTTGTTACCATTAGCCTTAGACGCATAGTTTGGGACCCCCTACCCGAGATTCGCCGGTTTTGACACTGACAACGTGCCCTTCCTTATTCGGCCACGGTTCATCGTTGTAGCCTGCAGAGAGACCGATTGACCAGTATGTATGTACACACTCGCGACCAGAATGACAACGCTATGTATGCTTCGACCAGGTGGGTCCTGACTGTTAGGCACTTCCTTGCGTGCGAAGATGTAGCTGGTGGGTCCCAGCAGTCAGGGGGAACATTTTTTTGTGAAATACGGTGGCCCGTCTGGTGGGTCCCTTCTGTCAGGTGGAGGAATCATCATTTTGTGCATAGTAAGGAGGCACTTCCTTGTTGTAGCCATGGACCCAGCCGTCAGCCTCTCCACGTACAGTACTCTTCCGATGGAAGTCATTCCTTGACCACATTGACCACGCCGCACTGAGAGCACCAAGGCGGTGGACGGCGAGGCCTAGGAAGGGTACGATGCGGAGCCAGGGAAGATGCGGCAGTGGATGCCCACGTGAGAGCAGTACGAGGGTTGATGGGTTTGGGTGTGGTGTGAGGATGTTGTCGCCATAGAATAACAGGGGTTGTGGGTGAGTAGAGGGATGGCCTGGCTAGAGGTTGGAGTAGGGTGGGGCGGTCAGGCCTACGCAGCAGCAAAGCCGACCACCCGAGGCAGGAGCAGGCAGCACATCCGACGCTCGTTTGGGCGGCTGGAGCAAGAAGACCCGAGGTTGAAAAAGCACTACAACCATTGGATGGACATCGTACGGTCACTGGAGATAGAATCGTTCATATTGACTAAGTTGACAAAGCCCTCCATCCGCGTTAACTTAGTAGGCCCACAAGTCAACCTCCCACTATGGTGGGTCCCAGCTAGCCGGGGGAGTCTTCATTTTTTTGTGTGTAATAAGGAGGCACTTCCTTGCGTGTGAAGATACAGCTGGTGGGTCCGAGCTATCAGCAGGGGGAACGTTTTTTTCGTGAAATACAGAGGCCCTTCTGATGGGTCCCTGCTGTCAGGTGGAGGAATAACTTTTTTACGCGTAATAAGGTTGGACTTCCTTGCTGCGACCGTGGACCCAGCTGTCAGCCTCTCGACGTACAGTACTCTTCCGATGGAAGTCATTCTTTGACCACATTGACCACGCTGCACCGAGAGTACCAAGGCGGTGGACAACAGCGAGGCCTAGGAAGGGGACGATGCGGATCTGAGAGGACGCGGTAGTGGATGCCCACGCGGTGAGGAGTACGAGGGTTCATTGGGTCGGCTGTGGTGTGAGGTTGCCGTCGTCGTAGAATAACAGTGGGTGTGGTGAGTAGAGGGATGGCCTGGCCAGCGGCGGGAGTAGTAGGGGGCAGTGAGACCTCCACGGCAGCAGAGCCGACCATGGGAGGCAGGAGCAGGCGACATGACCGGCGCTGGTTTGGGCGGCTGGAGCAAGAAGACCAGAGGTTGAAGAAGCACTACGACGGTTGGATGGACATTGTACGGTCACTAGAGCTATAATCGTTCATATTGACTAAGTTGACAAAGCCCTCCGTCCGTGTCAACTTAGTAGGCCCACAAGTCAGCCTCCGAACCGTCCAGATGTCAGTGGTTTGAATCATTTTTTTTCATGTAATAAGGAGGCAGTTGATTGCGTGTGGCTAGACCGGCAGAGGGAGTAGGGTGGACTGGTGTAGCCTGCGCATCATCACAACGGGCCACAAGAGGAGGGAGCAGGCAGTCCCGTCGGTGCTGGTTTAGGCAGATGGAGCAGGAAGATCAGAGACTGAAGAAGCACGTCGGTCGTTGGATGGACATCCAATAGTCACTGCTGCTAGAATTGTGTGTTGAGTCACAAAGCCTTGCATAAACAAGTCAGCCTCAAAATCTGTGGCTGTACAGCCCATTTGCTATTTTTTTTCATAATTTTTACTCATTTGCTAATCCATATGGAATTTATTGCAGCCCATTTTCCATTTTTAGAATTGCTGCCCATTTTCTGGTCAGTGCCAGGGTTAAAAAATTGAACTAAAAATGTGCGAAATTTTCAAAAATTCGCATAGTTTTGCTAGGGAACAAAATATTCTTAATCCAAAAGTTAGTAGCGATACTAAAACAAATTTAAAAATAAATTAGTATTATGTCATGTTAAAATCCAATTAAATAAAAATATGAGTGAAGAACAAAAACAAAAAAAGAAACTAATTGCCCATTTGCTATAATTGTTTTGGAATTGCAACCCCTTTGATATTACTTTTAGGATATATTGACCATACTCTTTGGCCAGGCCGGAATTCATCCCTCCTCGTCTTGAAAGATTTGCAGCCCAGTAAGTCGAAGAAAACAAATAGGCCTAGCTTGGGTATTCTTCAAAAAGAAATAGTGGGCTACCTAGTTTCCCAAAGAAAAAACAGCTGGGCTGGTCATGTTGTTAGGTGGGCCACAGAGACCGCACAACCCAGTTTATAGCCTGCTCCTCTGAATAAATCCTCAAAAAAAGTTGTGCAACTCTGTCGTTAATTGACTATACGTTGACAATGATGTGGGTCCCAGATATCAGCAGGGTGGATTAGAGTAAAAACAAGGGGTGCATCTGAGTAGTAAAAGAGGCGCTTGCTTGTGTTCGGGAGTGGACCTGGTGGGTCCGTACTGTCATACTCACAACTACAGTCCTCTCCCGATTCACTATGTTGACAGGGCCGGGCGGCGGCGCCGCGGCGAGCGCACCAAGGCGGATGATAAAGTGTTGTCGCCAATGTGTTAGGCTGGGTTGGACATTCTTATCGAAAAATAAAAATGAACCAAAACTATTTATGACGTTGACTTTTATTTGTATGGGTCCGCTGGTTGCAGGAAGAAAATGGTGGGAGAAAGAAGACTAGTCGCTATCTTTGCCTAAGAATAATATTGACTGAATGTAATGACACTATCATAGGAAATAATATCCTCATGTTAAAATTTGACTTTTCAAATCGTGAATTTAAAGAACGCGTGCATGAGCATTTAGCTTTATTTATTTACTTATTTATGTCTAGGGGACCATGAGCATGTACCTGCGCCAGATTCATTTGAGCCTCCCTTCCAGTTAATTACGGGCTCCTCTATTGGGTCTTCATCAGTGGGTTGCATGTTATCGACAAGTGGAAAATGTGTTCCGTACCAAACATAGTATGCGCTACGTATGGTATGGGGCACTAAAGGATCAAACCGTGCAACGACTTCCAAAACATTGTGTTTGTCGTTCTAACAACACATTTATTCAACCAATAGACGAAATATACTACTGATTGTATATTGAAAATAGAAGCAACAACAACCAGGGCTGGGGGCGCAATAAAAGTAGTAAGCAGGCCAGAAGAGTAAAGACACAACTCTCTCTTCCAAATCAAACATCAGCCATCATTACAAAAGGGCTACCAAAAAATAACAAGTGTATGCATCAAACTAAAAAGAGATCCTACTACACCAAGTGTACGCATCTAACTAACTGGCTCAGTTAGACATTACTATTTATTAAGCTGTGGAGATTGGCTGACGGCTTGAACCAGATGGGTGGCTGACGGGGGAAACTCCAGCCAGCAGGTTGAAATCTGATACTTGCGACCCTCTCTCCTACTTTAGGCTACAGAGCGTGGCGACACATATCAGGGTATGGTGCATGCAGAGACCATAGGTACGCTATGTACACATAGTTTTGCCTGATGAACGAAACTGCACTGCCATCATGATCCTTGCCGTCAGTTATCTCCTGGTTAATCAAATAATTCAGTCCGAGAAACAGAGAGCATGTACCAAGGCTACTTACTAGCCTCTAGTCAAAAATTCCTGAAGGCCCAGAGAAGCTGGGATCCTACTCAAAGACCTTGTAGTGATTGTGATTGTATTCTGCGAAACAAGACGTCCGGTACGTGTGAATGATCATCAATCATTCACCGTCGTCTGATTGAGCCAGGAACCACCTGCAACTTCCATGCCACTTTTCTTTGAAAGTTTATGGGATTAGGAAGGGTAAGGGCCAACAGGCGGCCTACAACATCATATCAAGTTGGAGTCAAATAAAAAAGGGCTCTTACTGTAGTCAATCTTAAGAACAACATGTTATGAGCATGAATATTTTTTCAGTAAATGTTGACAGTAATATAATCAAGCCATCATGATATCATAGGAAAGTAACATACTGCTGTAACAACCGTTTGTAGCGATGACTGGAGTAGGCCAGCAATACGTCCAACCATTGAAGGAGTCGACAACATAAATGAAGCCCTTGTGTTCAATGGCATCAAAGAACCATGGAGGATGTATGATCCTGTGATGGTCATGCAGATTTATCCACTTACCGCAGTGAACTGTCAGATAGGCGAGACCGCCGTTGAAGAACGAAATTAGCATGAAGTCTTTATAATCCGCAGATCTTGTGGGCACTTGGCAGATTACAACCTTTAGCAAATCAAACTTGGTATCATGTTGGCTACTGTAAGATTCCGAGTATTCTAGGCAGCGGTGCCAAAGCAGTGCAGTGTTAATCGAAGGAAGGGGGATCAATCACCGGGTGTAGACCCTCCACGAGCATCCAGTTAGCGCGACCGTCGATGAGCACCATCCAAGACGTGTTCATCCCGACCCAGTACATACTGTTAGTGTAGTTGAGGGTGACGAGGATCGGATCGCAGTCAAGGGGGTTGATGCTCGCCACCCTACGATTGTTATGCTGCATCACACGCCATTTCTGAAGATCAGGCGACATCAGCAAGCAAGGGGCTGGTTAAAAAGCTCCGGCCTGAGGGCTTTGAGTAAATGGTATAGCCCCGACGAGCACGCGACAAGCGGCATGGTACTGAGATTATCCACACGCGAAACAATGAGCTTGATTACCTCTGTGGGGAGCGAATTCCAGCCACTCTTTCGGTGGACGCTGCTTGGTTCTGCCAGTGTTAGTGCTTGGGTTTCGGAAGAGGGATGGAAGAAGATTGGACGATTATGTGTGGACAAAGATGAAGAAGCGAATATGTGCTGTGGGAAGTGGACAGGTGATGATGACTACAGCATGCCGCTTGACTTATGAGACACATACCAGCCACGTAGGGTGATATCGATGCCAGACAATTTGCTTGAGTGATCACAGTACTAGTACTCCCTACAGTACCTACTACTATGCCCTAGTTTGCATATAGAGTAGTGGAGTAGGACTCTGCGCTACTACTAGACCGGAGGAGTAGTATATTCTAATCTAAAATAATTACAAACCTCAATGCCCGAGTGTGGAACGATTGCAAACCGCCATTGGTGCTAACTCCAATCCCCAACAAACGTTCGCTAGGAGACATGGCAGTTGCAAACGCCAGCGACGTAGTTACAATACGTGTGTAAGGGTGGCGGTTTTGTCAAATACTATGGCTTAAAAATAGGCTAGCGTCGGATGAAAATCTGATGGTTACGTGGGATTCACTAGGATTGAGCTCATGGCGAACAATCGCCAGATATCATTACTAAAAAAAGGTTAAAACACTTGGGGCTATAACTTGCACCGGCTGGCCACTAACAATGATACTAACATAGTTGTAAAATGGTCAAAGACCATGCCTACGTGGTGTTTGGAATTTATATGCAAAAAACTAGTAAGATGCCCATGCATTGCATGGAACATCAAGATGCATTTTTTTACAAAACACCTGTTGTGATTGACCCATGCAAGAGTAATCCCCATGTGTAAGAACTAATGAAATCTCAAGAATTTCATCGGAAAAATGGTATCTCGAGAATTTCATCAAAAAATGGTATCTAGAGAAAGATGATAAATAAGGTGAGGAGAAGTGGGGCCTGGTGGTGACTGGTGGTCGGACTGGGCGGAGGAATGGGGATGGACGGCGCCAGCAGCGGCCACCATGCCAGATTGTTCTAGAGACTTCCTTTTTTAACTGCTCAGCAATGAGGTTGTGGGAGATAAGGATGAACGAGGCAAGGCCTCATCTATAAATGTAGAGAGATGTGCGGGTATCTTTTGTAAAATTTTCATAGTTTGCTTTCTATCCGTCAGATATCGATCGGACGTACATTACAAGATGGCAGGCACACCATCATCACCCACTCGTTTTTTATAAGAGTAGAGATAGAGACTAGGGAGGAGCACCATCTACTGCTTCGTGTGCTACTCCTGCGCTCCATTCGGCGGCCACAACGTCCCCTACAACCACTCACTCCTGCGCTCCGTTCGGTGAGCGCTCTTGGAATTTGGGGAGCGCACTCGTGCGACTGCTGGCAGCGACGACTTCACTGACGATGAGTTCTTCCCCAACTTCGGCAACCTCTTCCTCAACAACATGGGCGACAACCTCAACGCCAACGGTGCTGCTCCCGTTGCACCGTATGTGTTTCTGTCCTTCCTGTTCAAAATTGTGGTAGAATTCATGTTTCTAGTATGTGTCCTAGATTCGATTTGTTCATCTACTATGCTAGTCCACATGATTAGTTTAATCTCTATTATAGCCGTCATGATTTATTTTGTGCTTATTCGGATTAAATCTCGTAGTAACTTGCTCATATATTCAACTGGCGCAACGTCCCCTACAACCACTCCTGTTTCATGGACGGCTTGGTCGATGCCTCCAAGGTGCCATGCATCTACTACTATGAGTGCACGTCGCCGTTTTAGGGATCACCGGCGAGCCTTGTCCATCACCTCACGCAACCATCCATCGATCACTACTGGCCCGCGGCGATGAACATCAAGTATGAGACGTGCTACCCGTTCGCCGTGCCGGAGTCGCTGGAGGATCACCGCCGCCTGCTAGTCTCGGAGGAGGATGGCAACGTCTTCCTCTTGATCGTGGGCACCGGCAAGTCCCGCGTAGGCCGCCGCCATCTCTGTAGTGTGCGTCAGGGGCAACGCTGCTGATGCTGACACTGACACGAGGCCGATGTACGGGTGCCACTGTTACTGCCCTTTAGAGGTACGTGGGCGCCCACACTGCCTCCATGACGCTAACTGGGACTGTGCCGAGCTGCTCCGATCCCGCCAATGTGGACATGGAAGACGCATGGTATGATCCCCCCCAAGATGGTGCACAGGGACTCCAAGGAGGTTCACCTAGACATATGCATTACCAAGTTAAATGTTTATCATTAGTCTTCGCTCAATGTAATCCGCTGTCTAAGCATGTGGAGACTTCTTATTTATATATAGAACCTTCCATGCATGGTCCCGCTCTATTAGAGTATCGCGCTTGAATAAAAGTGTATCCATTTATGGTTTAGTCTAGAATCTTCCATGTATGCTTTTGCTCCATTAGACTTCTCGCTTGCCATTTATGAGATTAATTGAGAATTTTTACTACAGTACTGGTGAAAGACTTATGATGAACCATTTCTTACATCTTCTCTGCCCCCTTCCAAGTCATCCTGATTTAATCGCTCCGTCTAGGTGTATAAGAGCATGGTTAATACTTAATAGTATAGCCAACTGTTGACTATAAGAAAGTGCCATGTTATCTATAGCCAACATGTATAACAATCGATACTCAAAATCTAATTCTTCAATATCATTTCTTGTAGAGCACAATAAGTATTATTTCTTCACAAGATTTGGATGCAAGTTGAACGCTTTTGTTTGCAAAATATACTTTTTTTTATCTATTTCACCTGGATGTGTGTGAGCTCTAGAGAAGAAATAATATCCGAAGAAACCTAGCGATACTCGTTACACATAAGATGACCCCCACATACTTTGTCAAAATAAACAACTCCCCGATCAATGCATTTCACTGTTCCGTGCAACGCACGGGCACCTTACTATATATTAGTACGACCATAAATTTAACTAACATTATATATAGTACGATAATTGCTCATGCATGTCACCAAAAATTATATCATTGAAAACTATGTTCAAATACGAATCCAACGATATAGTTTTTGTTGACATGCACTAACATTTTGTCAGTTAAATCTTCAGTCAAATGCAATGGGGGACTAATAAACCACGACTGAGGTAGTACTAGTGTAGAGGGAGGCGTTGCACAGGAGTCTCACCCTGCTCGTGGCGCAGCAGTAAAGCCGTCTTATCACCAAACCCCACTACTCGTAGTAATAAGTGGCCTGGTAAAATAAACGGACAAGCAACCATCACATCCCTCTGTCTTTTTTGCATTTCATCTCTCTGCATTTACTTTCTCCGGTTCATCTCGCACGCTCGATCCCTAGCTACTACTCCTAGTATCCCTAGCTACTACTCCTAGGGCCAGTTCTTTTGGCGTCTTAAAAAATAAGCCATCTCTTCCCCAACTTTTACCATAAGACTAGTCACATAAGGCACCTCACTCATTTATTTGGGCTTCTAAACTACTACCTCTGTCCTGGTTTATTAGTCACCATTGTAATTAGTGATAAATTTTGACCAAAGATTTAACTCATAAAATGTTAGTGCATGTCAACAAAAGTTATATAATTTTGGGTGACATGCATAAACATTTCATTAGTTAAATCTATGGTTAAATTTGACACAAATTACAATAGGGACCAATACCAGGATGGAGGTAGTAGTTATGGGATTACTAATTTAGAAGCCGAAAAGAACTGGCCCTTGGTATTCCTAGTAGTAGTACTCAAGTTAGAATTCCAATTGCACGGCACAACTTGTTAGGCAAAAAATTCGATACAGGGTGTAGGAAGCGGTTTGGGAATTTGCATGCCTTCCCGACCAGTGAGATACTCCGTACAAAGTACGATAGAGAAATAACCATAGAGAAGGAAGCTAAAATTAAACAATCAAACGAGCTTTTTTGCATTTGTTTTGCATTGAATCGTTTCACAAGCTTGACTAGTGCTGTTTTTCTACTTTTACAAAAACCGCATCATAATGTTAAAACGTGCATTTGAACATACATAAGTAATAGTAGTAGCACAGTGTGCAATCATATAGAGAGAGAGATGTGTAGTGTGATAGTATATAATAAAGTTTGTGTTATATGCACGTACTTACAAAATGCGGATGGATACACAAGGTTTCCAAAGTTTTCCTTTTACATACTTAATTAAGGACGCTAATAATTCCCGTATGTTCGGGATTTATCATTTGCGTCCCAAAACTAATGAGATCACCTGATGAAACTAAATTATATTCCTAATAAAAACCATGGCGCTCGCAGGAGCGCTTGCGGCGCGCTACAAGTGCCCTGGTGTGCGGCCGTCTCCCAGCGCGCCGACACAACGCCTCTTCCTCAGCCTCGCAAGTCGCGAGGTGCTGATTGGCGGCTTGCCGGCGGGTGAGCGCAATCTCACCGGTGTGGTGATCCGGCGCCAACAGGTACTCCTTGCTAGAAGCGTGCACCCGGTCCATGTACCGCCAAGCATAGATGAGGCGCTTGGGCCGGACTGCACTCAGGGCTTTGGCACGGGCGTCCTCCGCCACCCTCACGACCCTCTCACGAGCCTTCTGCGAAAGAGCCAATTGCCTAACTCTCTCGAACGCGACATAGGCCTGCCAGGCAGCATGCCTCATGTCGCGCTTCTCTTCCTCGGCCTTCTTCTCTGCCTCTATTTTTCCGCGCTCTGCCGGAGGCAAAGCCTCCCACAAGGCGACATCCATTTCTTTCCAGGGATCCTCAAGGCTGGGGGGGAGGGGCTCGGCGGGCGGCGCGGCATTCTCCTCGTAGCGGGGAGCTGATGCGTCCTCCGATGTGTGTGCTGGCAAGACTGGTAACGCCGACGCATCCACCTCGACGCGTCCTCCTCGACTAGTGGCGGTGAGGAATGGAATGTAGATGCATGACCGTCTGCACGGTGCAGTGAGGGGCACCTAGGGCTTGGGAGGGGCGATGCCATGGTGGTCGACGTGAGAGGAAGGGGGAGGAGATAGCGATGAACGTGAGCGTTCTTCTGAATGTCGTGGGAGGCGCATTATTTATAGTGAGCAATGGCACACCTACGTAAGATATGGACTGAGCTTCATTGACTTAATTGTAGGTGTAGTTGCATCACTGACATGTGGCCAGATGCCTGTTGGGCCCGCATCTCAGTGACACAATGCACCTACAGTTGAGTAACTGAAGCAGCACCCCGTAAGATATGTTGCGTGATTAATGTAATAGCTACGTGGGCATATTTGTTGGAGTAAATTATGGGGGAGGGAAGGGATGGAAATATTGCTGGTCACAACGGATTGGACGAGCGCGGGGGGAGGAGAGTCATGCATGCAGATTTTTTCCACATAGGGTGGAGTGGTGGGACTGCTGAAGGGAGAAGGAGAGTCAAGCAAGCTTTCAGATTTCAAGGTGCACTAAATTATTGCATGCGATGATTAAGGCTGGCCATAGTGGTGGTAATGTGGTAGTATCTAGTATCGTTCACACAGGAATAGCAAACATGCTGATGTGGCAAAGAATTAAAGAAGAGAGGGGGGGGTTAGAGTAATAGATTTATATAGGCCGTCCGATCTATATCTAACGGATAGGAAGGAAACTATGACAATTTACTCGCACTCGTCTCCACATTTGCAGATAAGGCCTTCCCCCGTTCATCCTTTTCTCCCACAAGATCATGATGTTCCGTGCAACGCACGGGCATCTTGCTAGTGCATGTAAAAATCTTTGTCATTTACTAGTGTTCATGCATGCATGCAATGCGATAATGCATTGGTAAACACATTTTTTGTGAAGAACGAGAATATTAATTGAGTACTTTTGCAGACTACAAAAACTATTCCATTGCCTCTATCTTGGTAAGAGTAGGTGAAATTTTTGAATCGAGCCCTTGAAACTAAAAGGGAGGTAGTAGTACTCTAATAGCTAACCTTGTTGTGATGACTAGATAGGACATGGCACGCACCTAGATGCAGGAACTAGTCTGCATTGTGCATATAAGTTTTGTCTGAAGTCAATGTACCTCTACTTTGACCAAACTTATAGAAAAATGTATCAACATTCACAATGTCAAATCAATATTTTTATACTCATTATAAAAGGTAGTTTCATAAATATATATTTGGTATTGTAGATATTGATATTTTTAGTATAGATTTGGTCAAAAACTTTACAAACTTTGACTTGACACAAATCCATGCGGAGTAAAAAGGACCAGAGGGAGTATCATGCATGCGGAGTAGGCAATTTTTTTTGCTCATTTATAGCCGTCCGAAGTCTCAAAGGGCGTGATCGCGTGAGGGAGGCAAAGGTCGTGGGAGGCGCGACGGTTGACAGAATTAAGTGAAGTTACATCCACGCGTCGACATGGCATGCGAACATGCAGAAGCTATACCGTCAGGCCTACGATATGGGTCTAGTAGACATGACATCTAGTGGGTCCCACATAGTACTCGAGAACTCTTTGGGGGCATGCAGCCGTTTATCCACAGGGTGAGCCAACAACCCCACGCCGCTCGCACGCCCTACTCGTCCCCGTATTCTACCTTACAATAGTTCGCTCCCAGTCATCTCGTGCTTTGACATTACACCAGTTCAACTTCTCCTAACCCGCCTCCAAAATCCATGGCCTCCCAAATGTCCATGATCGCCGTTGAGTACCAGGTTAGAACCATCACCGACTATGAGTTCATTGTCATCTACACCCGTAGATCCGCAGCGGTGGAAGCATGCCTTGCTCGCTTCCTACGCATGTTCAAAAGTTCAAAGGATGAGTGGATCACTGGGCTAGATGTTGAGTACACCACAGTCCTAGAAAGTGAGAAGCTTCTAAAGGAGGCAGAGAAGAAGAAGCCCGCCGTGATGTAGGTTTGCATACATAACGTGTGCTTGGTCTACCACATATGCCATGCCGACGTTAGGTGACAGGAATTTGAGTTCTTCCTCAAGGACAAAAGAGTGAAATTCGTTACTGTAGACTTTACGAATGATAGGATAGTCCTGGGTCGGATAGGCCTCTTTGTGGGATGGCCCTTCGATCTCCAGAAGGCAAGTCTGGTGTCCTCCTCTCAGCCTTCAATGCTGACCCTGGCAGCAGCCATGATTGATCCTTCGTATGCTCAAATGAAAAAACCTCACAACGAGTTTCATCATGCATGGGATTCGAAGACAATAGATGAAGATCACATCCTATACGCAGCAATGGATGCCTACCTTTGTTTAAATATCTACAAGGGTTGGATGAAGAAGCAGAGCCGAATGTCCGGTTCAAGCAAAGAAGCGTCAGTGAAGAGGAAGAGGAAGAGGGACGAGGACGAAGTCGAGGACGTGGACTCGGACTTTGAGTAAGGTGGCAGTGCTGTCGCTCATGCTGGTTCTACTACAGTGTCAAGCGGACTCGTTGCTTAGTTTTATTTCAGGGGTGTGTTGTGCTGAGCCTTCAATAGAACTATGTTTATGTTCTTTCTCGTTATTTGAACTCTTTAGTATGTACAGTAGTACTAGTATGTCTTACTACTGTTCTTCTTGTAGTTGGTACTACTGCTCGTATCTTCGTGTTCCTATTGTACTTAATACGTACGTACTAGTAGTATAATTTGGGTTAGTAGATTTGTGAAAGAAGTTCAACGGAGCGATGGAAGAAGACGGCAGAGAAGCTACACCGGTATCTATATTAGGGTGGCAGGGTGCCCATGATCTATCTTATGAGTGTTGGGTGTGGAATGCAGTTCGCTGAAAAAAATGGATCGTGCCCGGGGTTAAACGGATGGCGGGATTGGGGGTGCATGGCGGTCGCAGGCGGTTCAGGGGAGGTCGGGGCAGCGGCGGCAGGTGGTTAGGCGTGTGGAGGGCTGGCAGCTCAATGCCTGAGAGAGAAGATGAACAGTGCATCAATTTCGGAGGTTGAAGAAGCCCTTCTAGACCACAAGAGTCGACTGACCCAAATTGGTCCTTCAGATTGTAGGATCCATGTGGCATTCAAGGTCTCGAAGGTAGATTCTGCGTCCGCACCCGGTTTGTGAGCCCGGTGCGGGTGCGACTGGCTTCCGCCGCGACAGCCACCATGCGTGCCTCCTCCGCACGGGTGGAGACGACAATGACACGCTAGCTCCTCCTCACCAGCGTGCTGGAGCACGCGCTCATCCTCATCTTCATATGCTGCATGCATAGACACGGCTCCACCAGTTGCTCGCATGCTTGGCAGCGTGACGGCATCGCGAGGAGGGATTGTAGACAGCGTGAGTGGGAGAGCCTTCGGCTTCATGACACAGGGATGGAGGTGACATGGCGGTGATGGGTGAGAGATGGTTGGCCGGAGCAGGCGGGTGCTGGCATGTGCAACGGCGGTGGCGGCATATTGATGAGTGCACGTATGGGAGCTTAGTTTAGTTTCATATAGGGTTGGTCAAACTTAAAAGAACACCGTACTAGTACACGTAAACATTAATCTGAGGCATCACTTATATTATTTACCACATCAACGATACGGAATCCTATGCAAGTGCGTGCACTGTGGCCGCATGATCGACCGAACAGTGTGTCACCATGTCGTGCTCAAAGGACATCCACCGAACCTTTTTCTATGTGTGAAAACAATCCCCGAATATTACTCAACTTTTTTCCTAGAAAAGTTCTTCACGCTACAATATTTCCATATATTTGAATCTAGCTTCAGTTCGTGTTTATTTGGATTTGGACGTTTTAGGTGCGCCCTAGTTTTTTTTAATACTGATTTTGTGTGTGTGACTGAAAGAGAACATGTGTATGTGTTCATACGAGTCTTGTGGCGGAAGGGCAATGTGGAGACGGTGTGCATGTGATAGAGACACAAAGAGGTGTGAATGTGCAAATGATCCTGCATGAGTGAGACAGAGAGATGCCGATACATTGTGTATACATGATAGAACGGTCTTCTATTTGTACTTGTGTGTGTGTGCGAGAGAGAGAGAGAGAGAGAGAGAGATAGAGGAGCATCCGTAACAGAACAACAATCTCTCTCGATTCGTCCGTCCCTCGCACGATCGCATGTAACACATGCATCAACGCACACATTTTGACAACCTCCCCGGCCCCTGCCCACCTCAAGGCCCGCACATCGCTCTCTATCTCGCACGTGCAATCTCTTCGTGAAAACCCTATTTAGCATGTAGCTTTCCATCACATACACACACATTTCTCTCCATAAGTTGGATTTCTCTAAATATCTGACACACACACACACACGCGCGCGCGCGCGCGCGCACGCACACACACAGGCACACACACACACACACACACACACACTCCCCCCAACCCCGACCACACAATTCATCCCCACCTAAGGTTATATGGCGACCACTCTCGCTTGTGCTTCTCTGCACCCCAGCCTGCACGCCACCTATATCTTCAAAGAGGGCATCGAGGAGATCGAAGACGGCGACCACACTGCACTAGAGAAAGCGGGGCCATTTGGAAGCGGGATGATGTGACGACGACTGACTGACTCCTCCCCTCTCCCCTCTGTCTCTCCCGCACAAATTACCAATCCCTCTCTCTCCCGCACAAAATTATCAATCCCTCAACCCACGAGATCCTTTTCCTCTCGTCCATGTTTTTTCAGCTCTCTCATCAAACCTGTTGTCTCTTCTCCTTCCACATGTACAAAATCTGGATGCACACGCATCTCACATATATTACATGTCTCCATCTTTCTCATATACCTAACTTCGTCCTCTCTCTTTCTCTCTCTATCTCTCTCTCTCTCTCTCTCTCGTTAGGTTTGTCTCCTACTCTCTCGCCCACATACATACAATCTTTCCCGCCCTATCTGCTCCATCTTTCGCAAGCTCCCTCTACACGTTTCATTCACACATTGGGATGTGTTCAAAATGTTGCTTTTATAATGGATGATGTACAGTTATGGTTGGTTTTCTTGCTTCCTACAAAGTAATAACTATGAAATGCATTTAGATTTTCATTTGACTGGGATTATGTGAGTTTGAGCATATTGTGAAGTACTATAGACCTCGTATACATCTTGGAATTCAACAACGATTCTAAGTATTGAATTGTATAGACCATTACATTCAAAGTCAGTAGCCTAATATATTTATTTCAAGATTACAACAAATGATTAATTCACTACAAACTAAGAAAACAAATGTGTACTCCCTCTATTTTTATTTAAGTCCGCGTATTAGCATTGGTCAAAGTCAAGTTTTGTAAACTCTCACAAAGTTTATAACAAAACACATTAACATATACAATAACAAATAAATACCATTAGATTCATTATTGAATGTACTTTCACATCATACATATTTGTTATGGTAAATGATTATATTTTTCTATAAACTTGGTCAAACTTTAGGAAGTTTGACTTCAGTCAAACCTAATATGCAGAGTTAATAAAAATGGAGGGAGTACTAGTAGTTACTAGTACTACTAACTACTAGTACTACTCGCTAGTTGCTTTGCCCACTCACCCAACACGCCACACATGGAGTTCAGTGTCCCAAAATTTTGAGGTCGGCGGGAAAATCTCCCGCGACCCTGATTCGAGCAGTGCGAAGTAACCATCATACTCTTCAGAACAAGCCTACGGATGACGCTTGGTAGGGGGCTATTTTGGTAACTTTAGGTTCACCCTACCCAGCCAACCCCACCCCGACACACAGAGTAGTACACCGAATACTCCCCATTTTCTATCCCCGCCGCAAAATAGACTTCTCCATGGCACCATAGCCTTCATGCTCCTCCCCTTCTACATTAGCGCAGTCGTCCACCACAGCGCATCTGCCTCATCAACGATGTCGTACGCCGCACTGGAGCCGATCCACCGTCGTCGTCGTACACGAAGCCTCTTCCCCGGCAACGTCTTCCATGGTCTCGGATCTACTTCCCAGAAGCCAACGCCAAGCACAGAAGCACCACCGTCGTGGACAATGAACTGACTCCCATTGCCAACCATGATGCATAGAGGCCGCCACGACTATCATACTCCTCCTCGATTGGTAATGTGTGTATTAGATCTCTTAGCAGTACATGTGCAGTTCCAATTTTGTTCATACCTACCCTTCAAATTTCCCGGTTGCTATTGTTCCCATAAAGGTAATTGGTTATAGCCTCCATTGTCCAACAGAATATCACCTTGTAATTGTGCGTCACTCCTGTATTGCGCTATGTCTGGGTAGGTTCTTCATCTGCAACCAGTAGTGTGGCAAATGATGGAAAAAAATTAGAACTAGCAAGATGCCCATGCGTTGCACGGAACATCAAGATGCATTTGTATGAGTAGTTTATCTTGTGGAAGAAAAGGATGAACGAGGGAAGGCCTTATTTGCAAATGTGGAGAGGGGTGTGGGTATCTTTTTGCAAAATTGCCATAGTTTCCTTCTTATCCATCAGATATAAATCGGAAGGCCTATATTGCGGGATGGCGGACACACCATTTTTTTATAACAGTAACAGATAAATATAAATATAAATATAAAATAAATTTAAGAGTAGATAAGAGAGTAGAGATAGCAGGGACGTCAGGGAAGGATCGCGCGCGCGGGGGAAACAACTGTCGGACGTGCACTAGTTTTGGCGCGCGGCGTCCGACGCGCTTTATAAAATCCAACGCTCTCCCACCGCTCTGTGCCTTGCCACCGCTCGGTGCCTCACGACCGCTCTCTCCCTGCTCTTTCTCGCCTCGCCACCAGCGTGCCACCATGCCGCCACATTGCCGAGAAACTTGGGGATACATCAGCGTCCGTGCGCGCCCCTCCGACGTCTTCTCCGTCGAGATCCAGTTCCACGAGATGCGCCTCTCCCTCGGCACTTTCGACACCGCCCACGAGGCCACCCACGCATACAACATGGCGGCGTGGCACCTCCGGTGGCCTCGTAGAATATTGAACTTCCCCCAACGTGTCGACGTGGGAGCAGGCGCAGGAGGTCGCGCCTCCCCCACGGCTTATCACCGACAAGGATCGTTGCGACAATTGGAGGCGAGAGCACCATCTCGGCATCGCTGAGATGGACGAGGAAGCCATGGCGTTGTGGCGCCAACGCTTCCCGCAGGATATCATCAACGAGCGCGAGTTCTACAGGCAAAGGAGGGCGGAGAGGGATAAGAGGAGGGCGGAGCGAGCCGCCTATCGCGAGGACAAGCGTACGAGGAAGGCGGCCACTCAATTCAACATCAAGCTAGGAGCAGCGTCGCCCTGGGACTCCGACGAGTATCTTGCCGCTTACATTGAGACGTCGGAGGAGGACATCACCGAGTCAGACGACAAGGAGTCGTTGAACTATCTATTTTTATATCTATCTATGTTATATCTATGCTGAGAACTATCTATGTATCTATCTTTGCCAGTATCGACTCGGAGTCGAATGTTTATCGAGTTAGAGTAGAAAGGAGAAAAAAATATAGCGCGTCTGCTGGAGCGGCACGCGCGCAATTTTTTGCAGCGGCCGCTGGAGCCAGCACTCTGCGGCCCACAAAAACTGGCTATTTCGGCGCTATAAACGCTTTTTTAACGCGCCGCACGTTGCGCTTATATTGGAGATGCTCTGACATGGCAGATGAGAGCTTTAATGTTGCCCACAAGATGCGTGAGTATTACTATATTTTTAATCCCATGTTGAGATTTTAAAACCACAAGTGCGAACATGCAGAGGAGCAATAGAGACCAAACACGGGATATTGGGGACATCTTCAAGGAATGTGGCAAGTTAAAGAGGAGCTGCACCAAACCTGTAAAACGAGCTTTGGTAAGTAACACCCTTTCAATAACTTCCATTTAGCCTTGTGTTCTTTGATGTGTATATGTTGTAGTTTCTGTCTCTCTTAGCCTTGTGTTCTTTGATGTGTAATAAGAAGAGTCCTAATCGTCCTAATGCTTTCATTTTTAGCTCGATGTATGAAGTGGGTGTTCTCACCTTGGAGTCTATTTTTATATTTCTCCTTTTGAATTCACTTCTCCGAGTCCTGTTTATCTGGCTTCTACTAAATGGATCTGGGTTGCTGAAAGCACAAGTGCTCCCTGGGTGGTTTTGGTAATTAATGTCAACATATCTCTTGTTGGACTAACACTTTTACCTAGTATGTTTTAGTTAAGTTCAGCAATGAAGTGGCATGGACTAGAGGATGTGGACCCCCTTTGAGATGCTAAGGGCAAAGGATTGGCTCAAGCTCCAAGCACAAGACTCTACATTTTCTATTTTAGTGATCCAAGATCACATTCAGTCTATAGGAAAAGCCAATATCAATGAGGGATGAGGTGTTGCTTAATGGCTTTCTTGCTCAAAGTGCTTAGTGATATGCTCCAAAGCCTTCAACTACCTTCTCACATCCACATATGACCCAAACCAAAAGTCCAACTCGGCCCTACCGATTCTTTCTATCCGGCGCCACCGAGTTCAGATGCCATAGCCACTGCCACAAACCCTAGGCAAATCGGTCTCACCGATAGGGATCTCGGTCTCACCGAGATGGGGTTGTAATCTCTTTGTGTATGTCCATTACCCAAATCGGTCACACCGAGTTTGTGTAATTGGTCCTACCGAGATTACAATGCAAACTCTGTTCCTCTTCGTAACATATCGGTCCAACCGAGATGAGCGAATCGGTCCCACCGAGTTTGCCTGACCAACCCTCTGTGTGGCCATTACCAAAATCGCTCTCACCGAGTTTGTGTAATCGGTCTCACCGAGATTATGTTATGCCCTAATCCTAACCATATCGGTCCCACCAAGTTGCATGTCGGTCTCGCCGAAAATCCTAACGGTCACATGATTTGCTGAATCGGTCCGACCGAGTTTCTCAATTCGGTCCCACCGAGATTGGTAAGTTGTGTGTAACGGTTAGATTTTGTGTGGAGTCTATATATACCCCTCCAGCCACTCTTCATTCATGGAGAGAGCCATCAATACATGCCTACACTTCCAGCCTACATTTTCTGAGAGAGAACCACCTACTCATGTGTTGAGGTCAAGATCTTCCATTCCTACCATATGAATCTTGATCTCTAGCCTTCCCCAAGTTGCTTTCCACTCAAATCTTCTTTCCACCAAATCCAAATCCCATGAGAGAGAGTTGAGTGTTGGGGAGACTATCATTTGAAGCACAAGAGCAAGGAGTTCATCATCAACACACCATTTGTTACTTCTTGGAGAGTGGTGTCTCCTAGCTTGGCTAGGTGTAACTTGGGAGCCTCCGACAAGATTGTGGAGTTGAACCAAGGAGTTTGTAAGGGCAAGGAGATCGCCTACTTCGTGAAGATCTACCCCTAGTGTGGCAAGTCCTTCGTGGGCGACGACCATGGTGGGATAGACAAGGTTGCTTCTTCGTGGACCCTTCGTGGGTGGAGCCCTCCATGGACTCACACAGTCGTTACCCTTCGTGTTGGGGAACGTAGTAATTTCAAAAAAAATTCCTACGCACACGCAAGATCATGGTGATGTATAGCAACGAGAGGGGAGAGTGTTGTCCATGTACCCTCGTAGACTGAAAGCGGATGCGTTAGCACAACGCGGTTGATGTAGTCGTACGTCTTCACGGCCCGACCGATCAAGCACCGAAACTATGGCACCTCCGAGTTCTAGCACACGTTCAGCTCGATGACGTCCCCCGAACTCCGATCCAGCCGAGTGTCGAGAGAGAGTTCCATTAGCACGGCGGTGTGGTGACACTGTTGATGTTCTACCATCGCAGGGCTTCGCCTAAGCACCACTACAATGTTATCGAGGAGGACTATGGTGGAGGGGGGCACCGCACACGGCTAAGAGATCAAGAGATCAATTGTTGTGTCTAGAGGTGCCCCCCTGCCCCCATATATAAAGGATCAAGGGGGAGGGGGCGGCCGGCCAGGGAGGAGGCACGCCATGGGGAGTCCTACTCCCACCGGGAGTAGGACTCCCTCCTTTCCTTGTTGGACTTGGAGAAGGGGGGAAAGAGGAGGGAGAGAGAGGAAGGAAAGGGGGGCGCCGCCCCCCTCTCCTTGTCCTATTTGGACAAGGGGGTGAGGGGCGCGCGGCCCTTCCCTGGCCTCCTCTCCTCTTCTCCACTAAGGCCCACTATGGCCCATTAAGCCCCAGGGGGGTTCCGGTAACCCCTCGGTACTCCGATAAAATCCCGATTTCACCTGGAACACTTCCGATATCCAAATATAGGCTTCCAATATATCAATATTCATGTCTCGACCATTTAGAGACTCCTCGTCATGTCCGTGATCACATCCGGGACTTCGAACAACCTTCGGTACATCAAAACTCATAAACTCATAATATAACTGTCATCGAAACTTTAAGCGTGCGGACCCTACGGGTTCGAGAACTATGTAGACATGACCAAGACATGTTACCGGTCAATAACCAATAGCGGAACCTGGATGCTCATATTGGCTCCTACATATTCTATGAAGATCCTTATCGGTCAAATCGCATAACAACATACGTTGTTCCCTTTGTCATCGTTATGTTACTTGCCCGAGATTCGATCGTCGGTATCTCAATACCTAGTTTAATCTCGTTACTGGCAAGTCTCTTTACTCGTTATGTAATGCATCATTCCGTAACTAACTCATTAGCTACATTGCTTGCAAGGCTTATAGTGATGTGCATTACCGAGAGGGCCCAGAGATACCTCTCCGACAATCGGAGTGACAAAACCTAATCTCGAAATACGCCAACTCAACATGTACCTTTGGATACTCCTGTAGAGCTCCTTTATAATCACCCAGTTATGTTGTGACGTTTGGTAGCACACAAAGTGTTCCTCCGGTAAACGGGAGTTGCATAATCTCATAGTTGTAGGAACATGTATAAGTCATGAAGAAAGCAATAGCAACATACTAAATGATCAAGTGCTAAGCTAACGGAATGAGTCATGTCAATCACATCATTCTCCTAATGATGTGATCCCATTAATCAAAATGACAACTCATGTCTATGGTTAGGAAACATAACCATCTTTGATTAATGAGCTAGTCAAGTAGAAGCATACTAGTGACATTAAGTTTGTCTATGTATTCACACATGTATCATGTTTCCGGTTAATACAATTCTAGCATGAATAATAAACATTTATCATGATATAAGGAAATAAATAATAACTTTATTATTGCCTCTAGGGCATATGTCCTTCACTTCTTGGGTTGAAGTCTCCATCAACGTGGATGTACGATAGCACCACCTATCGGAACCACGACAAAAACATCCGTGTCTCCAATTGCGTTTGCACACTCCAATCCCATCCCTTTACATTCTTGCAAGTTGCATGCTATACTTTCCGCTACTCATATACTCTTTGCATGCTAGCTTGATATCTATTGTGATTGTTAAACTTGTGCCAAGACTCCACTTCAACTTAAAGAAATTAAAAACTGCACCTTTTCTCACTTAGTGTCTAATCACCCCCCTCTAGACACCTCTTCTCGATCCTTTCAATTGGTATCAGAGCTTTGGTCTCTATTGCTTTGGTTTAAACACCATTGGAGGAAGATGGATGAGTCTACTTTGGGAAGTCTTATATGTAGAGTGCCTATACTTGATGGAGAGTATTTTCATGAGTGGAAAAATGAGATGCTTGTAATTTTCAATGAATATCATTTGAACAAGTACATTGCTAGCCCTTGTGCACCTCATGTTGACCCTATGCATCCTACCCTTGATGAGTCGATTGACATGATTCGCAACCTTAGAACTGTTAATCTTATCACTAGAGGCTTGCCTAGAAACTTGATTGGGTGTTTACCTACTCTTAAGTGTTCCTACACCATATGGAAATTTCTTGAGGGACGTTTTCCAAATTATTCCTTGAAAAATCTAGATGAAATTCTCCATAAGTCTATTGCCTTGAGTAAGATGAATTCCAATGATCCTATGTTTGGTGATTGTCTATTTGAGCTTACAAACCTTATCCGTGCCAAAGGAGATGTTGGAATTATTAGTGATATTATTTCCGAAGCAATTAAAATCCATAAAGAGGATCATTGTCAAACTCACTCTAACGAATCACCCTCTCTAGGATTTGATCCACCACATGACGATGTTGAACATGGATACTATGATGAGGATGAGGATAGTGACTTTGATCTTGATGATGCAGTGAGACACTTTGGTCTTATGGCAAATCTTCGGGGATATATGGCAGGAGGAAAGGAAATGGTTCTTGATAGTGGATGTACCGATCACTTGACTGGAGATAAAGATATGTTTCATGAGCTTACTGAAAATGACGATCCTCGAAAGTATGTCACTTTCAGTGACAACTCAAAGGGTAAGGTGGTTGGCCTCGGTAAGGTGGCCATATCACATGATAGCTCCATACAAAATGTCATGCTCGTTGAATCTCTTGGCTACAATTTACTTTCAGTATCTAGACTTGCTGATTTTGGTTTAAATGTCCTATTCACCGAAGTAGATTGCCAAGTGTTTCGTAGAGATAATCATAAAATGGTCTTTACCGGTATACATAGAGGTGATCTGTACATTGTTAATTTCACTACAAAGGCTCAACCTAGAACTTGCTTCATCGCTAAATCCTCTAAAGGTTGGTTATGGCATAGACGATTAGGTCATGTTGGTATGCGAAACCTTGACAAGCTTATTAAAGGAATCATATCCTTGGCATTAACGATGTCATATTTGATAAGGATAGACTTTGCAGTGCCTGTCAGGCAGGTAAACAGGTTGGAGGGAGGAATCCCGTGAAGAACAGCATGACCACAAGGAGGCCACTCAAGCTACTTCACATGGATCTTTTTGGTCCCAATGCTTACAAAAGTCTCGGTGGAAATTCTTTTGGTCTTGTTATAGTTGATGATTTTTCAAAATTCACATGGGTGTTCTTTCTCGATAATAAATCACAGGTCCAAAAGATCTTCAAAAACTTCGCTAGGAAGGCCCAAAATCAATTTGAAGTGAAGATCAAGAAGGTTCGCAGCGACAATGGAACGGAGTTCAAGAACGCAAATGTGGACACCTTTCTTGATGAAGAAGGGATTTCACATGAGTTCTTGGCTACGTACACACCTCAACAAAATGGAGTTGTTGAGAGGAAGAACTGGACACTCGTTGAAATGGCGAGAACGATACTTGATGAGTACATGATGCCAAAGCACTTTTGGGCGGAAGCGGTTGAGACAGCTTGTCACGCAACAAATCGCTTGTATCTTCACAAGCTACTCGGAAAGACGGCATACGAGCTCCTCACCTGTAACAAACCCCAAGTTGGATACTTTCGAGTATTCGGCTCAAAGTGCTAAATTCTTGATAAGCATCATCGTTCTAAATTTGCTCCTAAGTCTCATGAAGGTTTCCTACTTGGTTATGGCTCAAACTCTCACACTTACCGTGTCTACAACAATTTCACCCGAAAGGTTGAAGAAACGGTAGATGTGAAGTTTGATGAATCTAACGGCTCGCAAGTAGAGCAATTACCCATTGATGTAGGAGACAAAGACCCCTCAGAAGCAATCCAAGACTTGTCTATTGGCAAGATTCGTCCAACAGAGGTGAAGGAGAGTACCTTGTCCGTCCAAGTTGAAGCTTCTACCTCACGACAAGGTGAACCAAGAGTTGATACGGAAGCATCCATAAGTGGGACACTCCAAGATGAAGAAAACGAGGAAGTGCATCAAGATGAACGCCAACAACCTCCTTCTCCACCACGACAAGAGAATGACAACGTCAACAATGAAGAAGGCCAAGAAGAAGAACAAGATGAAGAAGATGTTCAACCAAGATCCAAGCAAAAGCTTTCACGAGTTCGAGCAAGAATTGCTAAAGACCATCCCGTCGAGCAAATCTACAATGATATCCAAACCAGAGAATCACTCGCTCCAAAACTCGTTTAGCTAACTTTTGTGAACACTATTCATTCATCTCTAGCATTGAACCTATGAAGGTTGATGAAGCTTTGGAAGATCCGGATTGGATAAACGCCATGCATGAAGAGCTACACAACTTTGAGAGAAATCAAGTGTGGACATTGGTCGAGAAGCCCGACAACAACCACAACATCATCGGTACCAAATGGGTGTTTCACAACAAGAAAGATGAAGATGGACAAGTGGTTCGCAACAAAGCACGTCTCATCACCCAAGGCTACACTCAAGTCGAAGGTATGGACTATGGTGAGACATATGCCCCCGTTGCTAGACTTGAGTCCATTCGCATCTTACTTGCCTATGCTAATCACCATGATATCACCTTGTACCAAATGGACATTAAAAGTGCTTTTCTAAATGGTGAAATAGAGGAGGAAGTTTATGTTAAGCAACCTCCCGGCTTTTTTTAATCCTAAGAAACCTAATCATGTTTACAAACTTCACAAAGCTCTTTATGGTCTTAAACAAGCTCCTAGAGCATGGTATAAATGCTTGACCAAGTTCCTTATTGAAAAAGGCTTTGAAATTGGAAAATTTGATTCTACTCTTTTTACTAAAACGTTCAATGGAGAACTATTTGTATGCCAAATCTATGTTGATGATATTATATTTGGTTCAACTAACCCTCACTTTAGTGAAAAGTTTGGTAAGCTAATGTTGGAGAAGTTTAAGATGTCAATGATGAGTGAACTCAAATTCTATCTTGGTTTGCAAATCAAGCAAACTAAGGAAGGTACCTTTGTCTCTCAAACGAAGTACACCAAGGACTTATTCAAGAAGTTCAATATGCAAGAATGGAAAGCTATGACTACACCCATGCCTACTAGTGGACATCTTGATTTGACCAAAGATGGTGAACCGGTTGATCAAAAGGTTTATCGCTCTATAATTGGTTCATTGTTATATCTATGTGCTTCACGTCCCGATATTATGCTAAAGTGTGTGCATGTGTGCACTATATCAAGCAGCTCCTAAAGAATATCATCTTAAGGCCGTGAAAAGGATAGTGAGATACTTAATCCATACACCAAATTTTGGCATTTGGTATCCTAAGAGGGCCTCTTTTAATCTTGTTGGCTACTCCGACTCGGACTATGCCGGTGACAAGGTTGATAGAAAGTCCACTTCGGGCACTTGTCAATTTATTGGTAGATCTCTTGTGTCTTGGTCTTCCAAGAAACAAAACTCGGTATCCTTATCCACCGCCGAAGCGGAATACATTGCCGCTGGTTCATGTTGTGCTCAATTACTTTGGATGGCCCAAACTCTTAAAGATTATGGGATATGTGTGAAACATGTTCCATTACTTTGTGACAATGAAAGTGCTATCAAGATTGCTCACAATCCCGTGCAACATTCTCGAACTAAGCATATTGAAGTTTGTCATCATTTCATTCAAGATCATGTTGCCAAAGGGGACATTAATCTTAAGCATGTTCGCATCGAAAAGCAATTAGAGGATATTTTCACTAAACCACTTGATGAGAAAGTGTTTTGCAGGTTAAGAGGGGAATTGAACAACATTGATGCTTCAAACTTGGAGTAGGAACTCCATTTGATACATGCAAGTCATGATCCCATGACTAATCCTTGATATTTCTCTTATGATGATAATCTTATGTCTTGGATATATTTGCACCTTTCATGTTATCTAACCCGTGTAGGTACTTGGATGAATCTAAATCTATGAGATTGCAACTCACTCACATCTTGAGCGATCTCTACATCACCAAGTCTCTACTCAATGGTGGTTGAAGACAAGGAAGCACGAAACAATTCGAACATATCCTTTGACAAATTCTATGTTGAGTTTCATGATTGTCATTTTGGATACACAAGTGCTCTTCCTTGCAAAAACTAAACCATGTAGGTAGATGAACTCAAATTCCAAGTGGTGCTCCCAACTCTTGATTACCTACATCAACCTTGAGTAACCCACATAAGTTCAACTACATGATCACGATCAACACCACCACCCAAGGTATGTTATTCCATCTAAGAGAAGCTTTATTCCAAGTCATGAGTCAAAGCAACTCGACAAGATGTGAATACATCAAGATGCTTAAACGAAAAATGGTAACCCCATTTTGAGCTTAAATGATGAGTATGACCTATGATCAAGTGATCTCACTTGACTCCTAAGTCAATATACTCTAACATAGGTGACTTTATCGCCGACCAATTCTAGATGGAGTTCTCATGTGTTCCTTTCTGTGCTCTTGCATTTGTCTCATGCACATTTGTTTCCCCTTTCAAAAAAAACTTCATCTAGATTTCTTTAATGTTTCTTCTCTTTTATTTTCTGTTATGCATTCCCTGCATCCAATTCCTTGCAAATCCTTTTGAGATCTTACTTGACTAGTGAGCTGAGGTGACAAGTGTTTTATCTGTGATGAATTCGGTCACACCGGTCTGTTGCTTTCGGCCTAACCGAATCCATTCGGTGCAACCGAAGCACAAAACTCGAAGCCACCAACTTCACAGCAGGAAAGACATGTTGCCACTTGTTTCTGCATTTTTTCTTGATCCAGCTCCACTCAATGAATCTTGTCCTCTACCAGCATCACATTCAACTTGCTGCTTTTTTCTGTGACTCAAGGACCAAACCCATTTGTGACAAAAATCCAAAAGAACCCTTCTTGGAAATTGATGTCAAAGGGGGAGAGAGATCACATCAAAGCTTAATCATATCTACAGGGGGAGAGAACTCAAGGGGAGAAAGAGTAATCATCAAGGACCCCAGATGCTTGGTGTTCAAGAGGAGAGAAGTCACATGTCTTCAAGAGGGGAAAGACATGTTCATATGTGCTTGTTTGCATTAGCTCTATTTATTTTCTTTGAGCTCTGATTTTGCTCTGATTTTCTAGTCCCTATCTTCTCCCAATATCCCATGCTAGATTTAGGGGGAGCAAGACATCTAAGGGAAGGAAGTCCTTGAATTCATTGCACATCTTTACCTTTGGGGACATGTCTATATCCAATGTGGTACTCAGTACTCACTCTCTACATGTCATCCCAGTCTTGGTACTCTTGTGGTTTCTTTTGTTTGCTCTGGCCAGTAGGTGTATCTGTGTTATCTAACCTTGTTTACGCAGGTTCATTTCTTCCTAAGCCAACTCAAGACCACAAGGTAAGTATATGCATCACAGTCATGTGTATGAGGAATTCTTGCTGATGTAAATACTGTTTGCAAGAAGAACTCATGAGCATGAAGGTACATTTCCCATATTCACATCATTTGCTCTGATGCATATAGCCAAGATACATGTAACACTTGCTTACTCTGTCAAGACTATGCATTCACATGCTCCTATATTCCATATTCACATGATTGCATACATGTAGGGGGAGCCTATGCATGTTACATGTCTTTCCAAGGCTTTACCTGTTATTCTCTATATCTTTATCTAAAGTTTTGATGTATGTTGCCATCAATTACCAAAAAGGGGGAGATTGAAAGCACAAGTGCTCCCTGGGTGGTTTTGGTAATTAATGTCTCAAACTACCTTCTCACATCCACATATGACCCAAACCAAAAGTCCAACTCGGCCCTACCGATTCTTTCTATCCGGTGCCACCGAGTTCAGATGTCATAGCCACTGCCACAAACCCTAGGCAAATCGGTCTCAGTGATAGGGATCTCGGTCTCACCGAGATGGGTTTGTAATCTCTCTGTGTATTTCCATTACCCAAATTGGCCCCACCGAGTTTGTGTAATCAGTCCTGCCGAGATTACAATGCAAACTCTGTGTTCCTCTTCGTAACATATCAGTCCAACCAAGATGAGCGAATCGGTCCCATCGAGTTTGCTTGACCAACCCTTTGTGTGTCCATTACCAAAATCGGTCTCACCGAGTTTGTGTAATCGGTCTCACCGAGATTACGTTATGCCCTAACCCTAACCATATCGGTCCTACCGAGTTGCATGTCGGTCCCACCAAAAATCCTAACGGTCACATGATTTGCTGAATCAGTCCGACCGAGTTTCTCAATTTGGTCCCACCGAGATTGGTAAGTTGTGTGTAACGGTTAGATTTTGTGTGGAGGCTATATATACCCCTCCACCCACTCTTCATTCATGGAGAGAGCCATCAAAACGTGCCTACACTTCCAGCCTATATTTTCTGAGAGAGAACCACCTACTCATGTGTTGAGGTTAAGATCTTCCATTCCTACCATATGAATCTTGATCTCTAGCCTTCCCCAAGTTGCTTTCCACTCAAATCTTCTTTCCAGCAAATCCAAATCCTGTGAGAGAGAGTTGAGTGTTGGGGAGACTATCATTTGAAGCACAAGAGCAAGGAGTTCATCATCAACACACCATTTGTTACTTCTTGGAGAGTGGTGTCTCCTAGATTGACTAGGTGTCACTTGGGAGCCTCCGACAAAATTGTGGAGTTGAACCAAGGAGTTTGTAAGGGCAAGGAGATCGCCTACTTCGTGAAGATCTACCCCTAGTGAGGCAAGTCCTTCGTGGGCGACGGCCATGGTGGGATAGACAAGGTTGCTTCTTCGTGGACCCTTCGTGGGTGGAGCCCTCCATGGACTCGCGCAGCTGTTACCCTTCATGGGTTGAAGTCTCCATCAACGTGGATGTACGATAGCACCACCTATCGGAACCAGGACAAAAACATCCGTGTCTCCAATTGCGTTTGCACACTCCAATCCCATCCCTTTACATTCTTGCAAGTTGCATGCTTTACTTTTTGCTGCTCATATACTCTTTGCATGCTTGCTTGATATGTATTGTGATTGTTAAACTTGTGCCAAAACTCCACTTCAACTTAAAGAAATTAAAAACTGCACCTTTTCTCACTTAGTGTCTAATCACCCCCCCCTCTAGACACATCTTCTCGATACTTTCAGTTGCTCTGAGTATTGATCTAAAAAAGATGTTGATTCATGTCAGGATGCAGTTCCTACGAGGAGGGAAGTATGGTCAACCTCGAGATCATGTTTCCAAAATGAGGCTGGATTACACACAAAGTTCCCGTTCCCTAATGATGATGGATTAGACAGATGGTGCAAATTCCCAGATGACGCTGGACTACACACAAGCCAGGTGGAGTCGTCAACTATTCGTGTCCTCGTTTCTCTAGTAAAGGCTGAAAGAAAGCGTGCAGCAACCCTTGAGAATGTAGCTGAGTTCTTGAAGAAGTGAAAAGAGCAATCAGATGCTCTCTTCACCCAAGCCAAAGAAGAGATGAAAGAAGCCAGAAAGAAGCTAGCAGAGGCAGAGCAGGCTAGGCATCTCCTGCTATCTAAAACTGTTGTCAACACAAATTTTTCTTCATTATAGCTAGGTTCAAGTGTTTATCCAGTCAACATGCCTGTTGTGACGTCCATGCATCTACTAATGTGGCACAAAATAAATTTTTTCGGGTCATGTAATAACAACAACTACGTTCCAAAAAATAACAGATGAAGCATTGGACATGGTATAGTTCACACGCAAGCCCAACATTCCAAGTTCAACTTCCACATTAAACTCATGTTCACAGATATCTGCACATTCATAGATAATGTCTAGTTCCTACTACCAGTGCGAGCACAACAAGTCAAGACAATACATAACAAATTATATTTTGGACATTTTTTGACTAAACGCGAATAACTTCTGGAGGCAGGTATAATATTTCTAATGCAGACCGCGACTGGGGTCCATGATGTTTTGAGCCAAACCAGGCAACACACCGGGTGTCTGCCAGCGACGCAGTGGTCGTAGCATTCGTGGGTCCCCAGCGGCGGCGGCTCTCGACCTTGGTGTTGGCGGTGGCCACCCAGTCGGCTTTTATGCCAGAGAACTTGTTGTCCTGCTCACTGGATGTTATGGAGAGTGTTGAAAATGGTGCAATGAGGGTATGGGGAGCGGTGGTGTGGTGTGGTTCTTTCCAGGCATCTGGCCTCGTTTAAATTGCGGGCGGACGAGAGGAGCCAACCGGCGTTGTGTTCTAAAATGCCGACCGTCTCGCGGAAGGACGTGTTGCCGGCACACGTGCGGATTCAATGGAGGCAAGCGGGACAGTATGAAGCCAGTTGCATGTGGCCAGGAGGCGTGTTCAGCCTGGCCTACAGCAAGTGGGGCCCTCTTGGCTGGTGCGTCGGTTCAATGCCTGCGCTATGAGAGGTCGCATCCATGTCAGAGCAATCACTCCCTCCAATCCTATTTTGTTTGGGTATAACAAAATCTCGTTTTCCATTCACATTTTACAAGTAAAATTCATGGACAAACTTTGACCCAAAATACGGTGGGACTAGTAAACCAGGACGGAGGTAGTAGTTACGAATTCCATTTTTGCTCCATACCAATCATTCTAAAAACTAGTACTTATAACGCGCCATTGAAAATCGGAACTCTTACCCCGCTAAAAAATGATATTTTAAACGTGGCTACTCGACCAGTGCCAACTGGCGAGCCACCGCCTCCAGGTCGTCCACCTGTGGTCCCGACCATCAACTTCTATGGATAAAATTATCATGCAAGCTGACTATTCCTACAAAGGAGCGCTGCACCACGTACTACCCGGTACCCGCACATGCAGCAATCGTGCACCTAGGGTTTTAGGGTTTATTTTTTTATGGCGCCTTTACGTAACTCTCATGTGTGTGAGACGGCGAGAGATGGACTGCGTGCGTGTGCCTCTTCTCTTCGTATATGTACTCCACCGTTTTTCTGGTGTCCAAAAAAATATACAATAGTAATAACTAGCAATGTGTCAATGCGTTGCCACACGATCAAATTAGATTAATACATATTCACTGATTTGATAGAAAAGAGTCTAGTTTTGAAATACGTATATTAGTAAAAAAATGTTATGTTTCACTCAAAATGTATTCCTTTGGTGATTTTTATGAGATAAGGGAGGAATGTGGTTGGTTTCAAGATTCAAGAAGTGGTATATCTCTACTCTTATAAAAAAAAGTTAGTGATGATGGTGTGCCTACCATCCTGCAATATAGGCCGTCCGATTTATATCTGACTAGGAAGGAAACTATGGCAATTTTGCAAAAAGATACCCACATCCCTCTCCACATTTGCAAATAAGGCCTACCCTCATTCATCATTATCTCCCACAAGATAAACTACTCATACAAATGCATCTTGATGTTCCCTGCAACGCATGGGCATCTTGCTAGTTGTTGCAAAAAGCCCGTGTGTGTGTGTGGTGTGTGTGTCTGAGAGAGAGAGAGAGAGAGAAGGAGGAGGAGGAGGACGAGGACGGAGTGCCTGTGTGACAAAGACACAAAGAGTGTGTGTGCGAGAGGTATCACTATAAAATGAGGCGATAGTGTGTGTGTGCACGATCGAGACGGTGTGTCTCAAGAAGCGACAAAAAATCTACATAGATACAAGGAGCGCGAGAGAGACATGTACGAGATAGTGGAAGCAAGAGTGTGTGGGTGTATAGACCTATCTGGATGCTAGTCGATCAATGTTTGTGAGAGAAATACGAGTCGGGGTTGCGAAAGCAAGAGTTTTGTGTGTCTGTGAGAGAGATGGTAGTCGGGAAGGGGAGTGGAATCAGGAGCTGTGTGTGTGTGAGAGAGAGAGAGAAAGGGAGGGGTGTTTTTCTGATCAGTAAACAAATGAATAATGTTAGATTTATAACTGAGATGAAGACGCAAAGGAGACCGCAACAAACATTGTGTGTGCGGGAGAGAGTAATTTTAGTGGTAGGAGTCATATCTAGAGACATATGGTGTGCGTAAGAGAACCCTGGAGAGAAAGACAAAGTGAAAGATGAGTGAGAGTGTGTGTGTGTGTGGCAGTGAAAAAGAAAGCTTAGGTACCTAGTGATACCAGAGAACGATAGAGACGTGAGAGATAATGAAAACTGTGTAATGTATAGTGATAGGGAGAGCGTGACACTTCTGAAGGAGATGTCGAGAGACCATGTTTGCGAAAATATAGGAGAAACAGGAAGTGAGCGTGCGGGTGAGCTGGAGAAAAGAGAGTTATAGCTACATGAAGGAGCATGCGAGAGAGATGGGCGTGAAAGGAGATTCAAATATTTAGTTGTGTGTATAGAAAATGTCAACATAAAAGTGATTCAAATATTTGAATTCAAGATGATGATACATGTAATTCATACTCAAACCAAAATTGATCTATCAAACATGCATACTCATATGAATTCACGCGCATCTATGTCATTTAAAATGTAGATATTACCGATCCATACATTTTAGTAAAACATAATTTGGTTTAAATTTTTTGTATTCAACCTTATGATTTTGAGATCATTGTATTTGTAAATCATATTATATATATATATATATATATATAAAGGAGCAGAATTCTTTGTTGTGCTTTTGAAAGTATATATATAAAAATGATGTATATAGAATTTTATTCCAATCGAAAATGGATCCTGCCCGAACAAAAATAGAATACAAAATGGATTGGAATTGAGCTGGCACGGTAAACGTGCAAGCTTTTTCTCAAAAAATTGAACGAAGCGGCCAAGCTCGCAGTAACCGCCCGAAAGAAAAATATGGGAGATGGAAATTACCGCATGTCTCTGACACGCAACACATGTCGGCTCGATTTCAATAGGTCTTGATAGGGGCAGGTTTGTAATTTCACTCAAACATGACATAACCGCCTCTCATCCGGATTCATACACGGTGGGCGCCAAAACAAACTCTCCTCGGCCGAAATCTCCGGCGGCAAATATTTGGTGTATGCGAGATTACCGTCCTATCCCCAACTGACTATTATTGTTGTGATGTAGGAAATTTTAAATGGGGGCTAAGTTCGTTTCCTCACATTTGAGACAAGCGCACCCTGAAGGCATGGTCCCCCCTTCCTCTCTCCCTCCATTTCCCCATTCAAATTCCATGGGTGCCAAAACACCCTCTCCACCCCAGCCTCCTCTGTCCGCCACCCCATCCACCACCGTCCTCCTCCACCATGTCGGAGCTGATACCCCGACGTCGTCGTCCATTACAAGAGATCGACCTCTCTCATCCACGGCTTTGGACCAGGATCCTTGATTCTCGTCCTCTCGCCTCATCCGCGCTGTTGTCCTCCTTGCCGAGGCCGCTCGTACGACCGTCTCGTCCACCGCGCCGGGATATTTCCCTCGCCGCCACCGCCTGCCCTCCTAGATCTGCTTCCACGCCGCCGACAGCCATCGCTACCGCAGCACCCTCAACGCCTTAGCACATGCTTACACGATGCAACACCAGAGGCGGTACTCTTTCGTATCTGGTTATTTATGTCAGCAATAAAATAGATCCCCACTGCTTTACTGTGATTTCTTGTCCATCACTTAGAATCTTAATTGTTAGTTGAAAGAAAACATTGGTTGTGAAGTTGACTTTGTCCCGTTTGCACCTTCAGATCTGCCATGGCATGCTCAACACTATACTCTCAATGCTTATGGTTATCCCCTTTTATATTCCACACTAGTTAAATGACAGTAGAATAAATTTCAAAATTGGGCCAGTCAATTTTTGAGAGCTCGCCGGAGTTCGCCAGAGGGAAGGAAGGGGCTTGGGTGGGGATGGTAGTTGTGGGGGGCGGTGGCCTGGCGGTGGTGAGGCCTCGCTGAACAAAGAAAATTCGACACGGTAGGGCGGGGGTGGGGGAGGAACACATGCGGTGGGGGCGGTTCAGGGGAGGGGGGGGGGTGGTTCGGCCGGCGGCCCGTGCGGTGCTCTGTAGGGGAAGAATCAGAGACGAGGAAGAAGAAGGGTTAGGAGACATAGGATTTTCATCCAACCGCCTAAAATGGTTGACTGACCCAAATGATGAAAGTCTTGTGACTAGCATGCAGACATTCCTTTATATTCAGTACCATCATCATAGCTGCTTAGCACTGCTCCTCAATCCATCAAGCTAAACAATGTGCCACTCATAATTCCAAACTTGTTGCTCAAATATGAATCAGATATGATGCTGATATTACTAAAACAGATAAGGTTTAATTGGTCAGCTAATGTTCCTACTTTACTTTCGAAAAGCATGTGCAACACATATAGAGAGACAACAGGGAGTTGCATTCTTAATGCGCTCTGGTTCATCATGTGTGGGCACTGCGCAATGAACATTTTATTATCCAAAATCTTCTTGCTCTTCTTTAGCATGTTCCTCTTCTGTTCTTCTTTAATAAGTACTCTCTCCGTTCCTAAATACAAGTCTTTGTATAGATTCCACCATAGAATACATATGGAGCAAAATGAGGGAATAACCACTCTAAGATGTATCTGTATACATCTGTATGTGATCCATAGTGGAAATCTCTACAAAGACTTATATTATGAAATTGAGGGAGTATGATAGTAGTACTGTATGTTCCTTGTAGTGAAGAGGAGCAGGGACATTTGTAGTGTAGAGGTCTATTCGGTCGGCTGTGATGGAAACATTCAATTCTTCGGGCCTCTTTGATTCGTAGGATTTTGTAAACATAGGAATAGGAATTTTAGTGGCCTACCCACTTGAATCCTGTTGGGGATATTACCACTAAGCGTAAACCGGCCTACTTGGGCCGGGTTAACTTCACTAGTGGTATAAGCAGATGAAGGCCCAAGGCCTATAGTCGGTTTAGAATCTGTAGCCGTAAACCGGCCTGATGTATAACTTGTATTGTAAGTTAGGAATAGAGAGATACCAATCGGGATACGAGTATGAACCGGTTGGGACTCTATGGACCGACGGGCGCCACCCGTGTATATAAGGGGACGACCCGGCGGCGGTTCAGGACAGACAACAACAACTCGAGCCTAGGCGAAGCTTGTTTGCTCCCTAGCCATCGAGACCACATCAATTCCATCACAACTAGACGTAGGCTTTTACCTTCATCGAAGGGGCCGAACTAGTATAAAACCCTCGTGTCTTTGTGTCCGCTTTAACCCCTTCAAGTAAACCCGCGGCGATGGCTCCACGACTAAGTCCTTTCACTAGGACATCTGCCGTGACAAATCCACGACAGTTGGCGCCCACCGTGGACCTATTGGATGAGGAGCGTGATATAGCGGCTGCCCGTTCGGCGATTTACCAGCAAGATCTTCGTCGCTATCACAGTCGCCGGGTTAGAACCAGAACTTTTCAAGAAGGAGATTTGGTGCTTCGACTCATCCAAGACCAGACGGATATGCACAAGTTATCCCCACCTTGGGAGGGACCTTTCGTAGTCAGCAAGAATCTGCACAACGGGTCGTACTATCTGGTTGATATTCGAGAGCATAAAGACTCACGTACATCAGAGGAGGAGACCAACAGGCCATGGAATATAGCTCATCTTCGGCCTTACTACACTTGAGCCATTGGCTCTATCTATGTACATATCATGACAGTGTATATATTATCTTTGATATAATAAAACCGGGGCCTCAGCTAAAGCGGGGTCTCTGTCTTTCTTATCATGCGTGGTTACATGGAGTGGCTCTGTTTTTAAAGCGGCCTCCGGTTTACCCCTTGACATTTGCTTTTTATATATCACTTGGGGCCTTGGTCGTGTCCGAACCAACGCGACACCTTTTGATAGGCGACAACCACCAGATCACTTGGGGACATGGTCACGTCTGAACCAGTCACGCCTCTTGATCGGCCTAAGGCCACAAAATCACTTGGGGGCTTGGTCGAACCCGAACCAATGCCACGCCTCTTGATCTGGCATATATGCCACGAATCATTTGGGGACCTGGCTGACTTGAATCATTGTCACTCCTATTGGGGGCTTGGTCCTGTCCGACCATGGTAACACCATCTGATCAGCTCAGTATAGCATATTTTTTGCAAATGGTTTTTATCATTGCCTTTGCTTCCATGTTATTTTCATGGCTTGTTTGTTCTTTGTTTTTGCTGGATTTTCTTTTATGTCAACAAACACCCCTGTTTTCGGTCCAGCCGATGGATTTGATTCCCCTTTAATCCGGAGAAGTATGCCCGGTTTACCTTTTTTTCTAATTAACATCATGGAGTAACAAGGGGGTTTGTATTACCTCAGTACAATTTATACAGGAGCTGTTTTCTCCCCCCTTATTGACGGTAATGGTTTATAAAACCTCCGTTTCAAGCTTGGCTAAGCCAGCTTCATGCCCAGACATGGCAGGTATTTTGTATCACCTATTTATTACATTACTGATACACATATCAAGATCATAAACCGGCTGGCGGTATAACCACCACCGAAGTTCAAATTTTTCTGATTGCAGGAAATATGAACTGAAGTTTTTCGAACAAAAGCTTCAGTACTTATGCACGAAGGCATATTGAAGGCAGAAGTATTAACTATCCTATTACAAGGCAACACGGTGCCCAAATAAGATCATTGTTCTTTTGAAAGATGCCAAAGACAGCTATCCAAACCGGCTTCCGGTTCAAGCTTGCTCCTCATCATCCGCCACTTCAGCTTCCTTGTCTCTACCCATTGGCTGGAAATCAACAGTGGTCCAGTCGATTCCCATTAAAGCTTGGAAAACAGCCTCTTCATGGATTAGGGAAGACGGTTCAATATCAGGAGCGTAAGTGTGCTTACGGATTGGAGGGATTAGATTCTCCGCTTCAAGAGTTGGGGCAGGCACTCGCTTGTTCTGGTCATTGTATTGTGCTTGATAATACATCAAGTCTGCCTCTTCAGCTAATTGACAAGCCAGCGGTCGCACTGCACGGTTTATTGTCCTCAGGTCATCTTCGTTAAATTCAGAGCCATCTTCCTTTAGGTTGGGATAGCCTTGAGCTGCTTCCATAGGGTCAAAATCTGGCACCCATGCCTTTGCCCGGATCAAGGCGTTAATAGCTCCGGTTCGAGCAGCGGATTTTTTTAGCTCCTCAATCCGGGCCGGAAGTGTCGACAAACTGTTCAGAGTGTCCTGGATTAAAGAAGGTGCCGGGTTGTTATGAGAGGTTGTGGTGATGATCCACTGGGCTCCGGTATATAGTTGTTCCACTAAGGTGTAGGCAGCCTTCAGTTTCTTCCGCACATCATTTCCTAAGTGTCCGATGCGTGTGCCTACAACAATTCAGGGACGGTCTCAAGCCGGATTTACATTACGGCAGGTTCAAATTATCACAGAAGTTTAAAGGAACTTACCAAAGATTGCAGCGGTCATGGAGTGTATTTGCCGCTTTACGGCCGTAAGTTCATCCACCCCCGGTTTAAGGGCAGTTTCAGCATTTTCCGCTCTTTTGGTTAAAGCGGCCTTCTCAGTCGCCCAATCAGCCCGCTCTTTCTTGAAGCCCTCCTTCAGCTGTTCAGCAGTGCTCAAGGCGCTGGTTAGTTCTTTCTTTGCCTTGTCTGTTTCAGCCTGTTGGGTTTTCAAGGCCTCCTGCAAATCGGCAATCCGGTCCTCTTTGATTCTCACCTCAACCTGCATACAGACAACATTTAGCTTTCAACAAACGGTCCAAGAAATTGAAGTATCAACCACATAACAACATTATACGCCTGATACTTGGGGGCTAATGTACCGTCAATTTTCCTAAAGTTGTTAGATTGCGAAGTCCCAAGCTCAATACAGGTATTCAACTTGGCACTTGGGGGCTAATGGCTATTTGATCAAATTATGTTATAAGGATAGTTTTCTGTCCGAGCCCCGGTTTAATTATGTTAAATTAAACCGGCCCTTGGGGGCTATATTGATGGATTTCAAAAAGTGTTAAGGATCATATTCAAGTCCCGGTTTTACCAAGGTTACAAACCGGCCCTTGGGGGCTAGGAGGATTGATACAATGGCAGTAAATAAAGAAGTGAGTTACCTCAAATTTATCCCTCATCATCTTGACTAGGCCAGCTTCATAGTCACGGCTAGTATAAAGCCGGTTTAAATAGCCGGAATGAAGATCTTGGGCACTCAGAGCAGCATATGTCTCCAGTTCTACATCCCATTTTCCTTTGTTCAGAGCGGAAAAATCCTCTTTTACAGTATGCCTGGTTAAGGTAGTAGGATTCCCCGGTTCAAAGCGGCCTACACCAGTAATCACAACGTCATCATCTTTGGACTCGGCGGTTTGTGTGGGTGCGGCCGGTTTGTCAGCAGGACTGTGGGATTTCTCAATCCGGACGGAAGCCAGGCAAGGGATTTTCATTGTCAGGGGAGGTATCCTTGCAATAAAACCAAGTTGCATTCCACTCCTTGGGGTGAGTATGGAGTTTGACATGGGGATAAGTGATTTCCTTCCTCTTCTGAATGGCCATACCGCCCAGTTCAGTGTTGGGGCCATCGGTGAATTCAGTGCGACGGTTTAAATGGAAGAGGTCTCTAAACAATTCGACTGAAGGCTCCTCTTGAAAGTATACCTCAGAGAGCACTTGAAAGTGGAATAGATTGGTGACAGAGTTAGGGCCAATATCCTGTGGGCGGAGCTGAAAATTGGCTAACACATCCCGGTAAAATTTAGAGCCGGGCGGTTTGAAGCCCCGGGCCAAGTGATCTGCGAAGACCACAACCTCTCCTTCCTGGGGGGTAGGTAGACATTCATTTCCAGGAACCCTCCAATGGATCGTATCTTTACTGTCTAAAGCGCCGATCAAGACTAGATCGTCCAACTGTGATTCGGTGACGCGAGAAGGAACCCAATTGCACTCATACACTTGTTTGGCCATGGCGAGATCTACAAGAAAAAGGTGATCCGGTTCGAGAATACGCTAGGTAAAAGAAGGTGTTGATCTAAACTACGATAAACCGGGGACAGTACCTATAAACCGGTCTTCCACAATGCGGCATTATGTGGATTCTGGCGGTTCAACCAGGGGACTAATGGTATATATCGGTTTAGTAACTTTTTTCTATGATAAGTTAAACCGCCTGACCTAAGCATTGGAAGAAATTGAAGCTATGGACAACTAGGTAGACAGAAACAGGTTTCACAAGATCTTATTACAGCCGTGGATCTACAGCGAGCTCACAAAACAGAAAATATTCCAAAGAGTAAGGCGGAACGGAAGTGAACCATTGAGCGGGTGTGTGCGTGAGATCTATGGGCTTAGATGAGAAATAACAGGCAGATGTTTAAAGATTACTACTGAACACAGCGGGAGTCCACAGATTCATCCAAGAGTCGGAATACAAGTATGAGCAAGTGACGAAGACAACACGAACATGGAACCCTAAGAACAGATCTAGGTCAAGAAGAGAAGAAAGCTTACTGGGAACAGAGAAGATGCGGAACGATACCGCAGTGCTCTGGTGCGCTCAGGTTGATGCAGCGGCCCAAGACGAAGCAGAGGTTGACGGTGGCGGCGGAGCTCCAATTCTGGCGACGCGAGGAAGACGAAGAAGAAGAGACGGGGGGAAAAGAAAGGAGATGACCATTCGGTCTTATTTATAAAGGCAACAGAGTTAGGTCAAGCGCACGGATCCAGGAGCTGCCGTTAGAAGAGGGCGTTATAAATGACAAATTTCATGATGACGTCATGCCGGTTTACAACAACCAGAAATAATGACAACATGTCGGTTTACCAATTACCAGAAGATGTCCAAGACACAGGATTTTGTGAAGGATTGACATGAACCAGTTCAAATCAATCTGGGGCCTAATGTTGGGGATATTACCACTAAGCGTAAACCGGCCTACTTGGGCCGGGTTAACTTCACTAGTGGTATAAGCAGATGAAGGCCCAAGGCCTATAGTCGGTTTAGAATCTGTAGCCGCAAACCGGCCTGATGTATAACTTGTATTGTAAGTTAGGAATAGAGAGATACCAACCGGGATACGAGTATGAACCGGTTGGGACTCTATGGACCGACGGGCGCCACCCGTGTATATAAGGGGACGACCCGGCGGCGGTTCAGGACAGACAACAACAACTCGAGCCTAGGCGAAGCTTGTTTGCTCCCTAGCCATCGAGACCACATCAATTCCATCACAACTAGACGTAGGCTTTTACCTTCATCGAAGGGGCCGAACTAGTATAAAACCCTCGTGTCTTTGTGTCCGCTTTAACCCCTTCAAGTAAACCCGCGGCGATGGCTCCACGACTAAGTCCTTTCACTAGGACATATGCCGTGACAAATCCACGACAAATCCTATAAGATTAGCAAGGAAATGCAGGGAGTTGTGTCGCCTTTGAGAGTTACACTAATATTAATAGTACGACACCTTCAATTGAAGAGAGCTGGTATCCGAAGCCTTTCTAGTTGTACAGTATATTATGAACCTATCATCTGGCAACTATCCTTACTTATGGAGCCTATTTTTTGTGTACTTGTGCCAGATAATATTAATGCACGCACCATATTACAGCACACATGAGCTCTCTCATCAGAATCCGGTGATAGCACACAAGGGTTTACAGGGAGCCCCTATATTAGAATATCCTCTGCATTACAAAGATAATCTCACTACTATTTATGTTTTCATGCTTCTTAGATATTTTACGTAATCATAATGAATATCAGAATCCGCGCATCAGAAGAATATTGTGGAACACTGCAAGGACTAACAAAATTGGCACCAAGGCATTGAGTGCCATCCTGGATGCAATGAAACTCATGCGCTCCCCACCTGCAGATTCTTGTTCAAAATATGGTCCTAATGACTATTATGACATCGAGGAGTCGAAGGCAGATGGCCTGTCCTGTTCACCCACAAGGTGCCTGTTCTAATTTGGCAAGGTTTTATTGATTGTGCGTATCTTGCATAAGGTGTCTTGCATTTCTTCTACTTTGTTGCACCGCCATCTGCTTAGTTTACTCATCATATATGTCAAGGTGCCATGCCCATCCATTATCAATACATATTCCATATGTCATCATACCATGTTTTTTCACTCAAATGTTGTTCTTGTGCATCAGACATAAAAAAGGAAGAGGGTGATTGCCGATCCTGAAGGGGCACCAGCAAAGTCCTTGAAAAACGTGGTGGTGCCGGAGAAATCAGGCACCACCCCACTTGTATTGGCTCTACAACCAGCGACGCAAAATATAGGACCGACTCCAGCAGACTGTACCCATACTTCATTGGCCACACCACTAGCCCCACCACACAGTACCTGCACTCCCGCAAAAGATATGCCGATTTCAGTTGCCATAGTACCAGCCGTACCACAGAAAAATCCCACTCCAGCAAAAAGTAGAGCAAGTCCACTGACCGAAGACCTATCCCAACTGCAGAGACGGCCAATTCCTGCAGATTGGAACCCCATTCCAGTTATTCCTAGTTTGAAAGACAATGCTTTCAATGTTCTTAGGGACTACGTGCATATATTCCCATCATGGGAAGATTATAGTGAAGACAAACACCATTTTTCACATCTTCCTGTCCCACTTATGTGTAAGTGCTATTATTCATGGTGATTGTTTTGCTGTTTTCTGCTGATTGAGCACATCAATGATTTACATTACATTATTGTAAGTAGGCCAGGTTCAACCTGGATAGTCATGACAAGCAAAGCTTGCTTGTGCTTTTCAAGGAAGCATTGCAGCAATATCGGTGTTACCTGAGGAAATCACACTTTGATAGCAAGTCTATAAACGAATTTCTGGTGAAGTCTCATGTGCTAAATTTAGAAGACATTGAATGGAAAAACCTTGTTATGCACTGGTCTCGTTCCGAGGATGAGGTACTATCTATGATATCACATGACAATTTGAACTTCTACTTTTCTACATGTGCCTTACGGATCTCTTTTGCAAGAAATATGCTCGAAGAAGAATTCCAATTTGAAAAGAACCGCAGGATATCGCAAATATGTTGCCCGCTTCTTTGCTCCTGTTAGTACTTGTTGTCCTGTATCGTACTTGCATTCATACCTGGTTCATTATGTGACAGCAATATGCATGATAGCTTGCTTATCAATTGTTCGCTCCAAATTACCTGATCTGTATTAATGGTTACATTAGTGTAGAATATATCCAATGCCAATGAAAAAGTTTAGCTCTGCATTGTTCTTGTAAGTACCTGTTGTCCTTTATCAGTGTACTTATATTGACAACTAGTTGTTCATGTACCATCACTCTGCAGCTTATTTTCCTTTGCCCTCCATTTTCTACACATCAGATCTTTATTTACTCTTACCATAAGGTTGGATAACACCGATGGTACTGAAGAAGTTTAGCTCTGCATTGCACTTGGCTGTACCTTTTACCTGTATCGTTGTACTTACATTTATAGCTACTTGGTTATGTAGCATCACTCTTCATCTTATCTTAAATATTCTCTATTTTTTGTTATATTATCACATCTATATTTACTCTTAACAAAATGCAGAATAAAGGCAATGGTTATGAAGAAGATTTTGTGGTAAACTTCTTGAATTGCCCCCCCCCCCCATCAGCATGGGTAAGGGCTTTGTCGAGCCGGTCTTCACCACTAATGTAAGTTTGTCCTTCTCAAGCCTTCAAACTTTGTTGTGTATATTTGGTTAGGCATGGCTGCAACAGCTGTTTATTTTTGGTGTTTACATCAAATTGCATGTTTAAAGTTTATTATGTAGTTCATAAACAAAAGTTTGTCCTTCTCAATTTAAGTTTTCAGTTGTACAACCAAGTTCCTTATTCATACCATGTAAATTTAACTATACAGCGCAAGTCGTCTTCTTTTGCACTGCATGTATGCTTCTGTTCTTGATCCGTAATCCAGTGGTGTGGTGAACCTACCCACTATAGCACAATGTCATATTCTGCGTTGTCTTAACTATCAACAATGTCATATCATTCTACTACTATTTAAACTGTCTCTTTATTTGCCAATCTAAAATGGGATAAATTGATTGCACACTAACCATTGATACTTATGAGTTCTTGCTCTGTAATCCAGTGGTGTCGTGAAGCTGTCAACTCCTTCACAATGTCAATTCCTGCCATGTCTTAACTTGAACAATTCCATATTGTGTTAGTGCTATTTTAAACTGTGTCACTTTATTCGTCAATAAGAAATGTGATGAATTGTCAGCACTGATACTTATATGTGCAAAACCTGTCATATGTCTACTTGTTTCTCTTTCAGAGTGAGGAGGATATAAGCATCAAACAAGCATAGTCTCATCAGCTTGCTCAGCTGATTGCGCTACAGCTCCTGAGCAGGGCTAACCTTTCTTGAACTCTATTGAAGTGCTGTCGGTTTTGTATATTATTTTGTCGGCGTGTTTATTTGCACTGGTGGCGATCTTTGATGCCCAGTGTATGTAATCTGCTGCCTGCTTGTGCTTTATTATCATAGTGGCGAACTTTGATGCCGAGTGGATGTAATATGCCGTAATTTCTTTATTGTATAGTCTAGGTTTTTCTTATTCTTGATGCTGTAGTTATTTTACTGTATAATATATCCTGTCTTCGCTTCATGAAAAGTAAATCGGCCAAACTGTAAAATTATGGTACATAATCGGGCCGTGATCACTATGTATGGGCCACATCATGGGCCCAGTCATCTTGGTCTGTTAACAGGCCTTTAATAGGCTGAGTAAACCATCAGCCCTATTTTCGCAAGAAAATTCAATGGGCTTTTAGGAGGCTCAAAAGTAGGTTGGGCCTGAAACGTGTCGAACAGCTCACGGGCAGACAGCAGGCCGAAATAGACCCCAGCCCATGATTGTGCCAATCACATCACAAGCCGTTAACATGCCAAAATTTTCTCGGTCCTTGTTTGGCCCAATCAGACTATCGGCTGTGAGCAGGCCGGATGCAAAGCGGGCCATTGTTAGGCCCAACTATATGACGGGCTTTTAACAGGCCGAAATAAATATAGGGCCGAAATATTAAACGGGCCTTTAATAGGACGAAACTAATATCAGGTCGTATTGCTAAATGGGCCTTTAGCAAACAGAAATCCTAACCGGGCCTCAAGTGGGCCCAAAAGCATAGGGTCCAGTTGACGGGCCGAATCTGATATGGGCCATAATTTAGCCCAAAGGCTCTTAAAGGAATGGATCTTATATGCGCCAATATGGCCCAGAACGTGGTAAACTATTAACGGGTCGGATCTCATATGGGCCCTTATTAGGCCCAAAACATGACAGGATGTTAATGGACTGGATCAAATATGGGCCGACATTTGGCCCAAATCATGGTAGCCTGTTAACGGCCCATCCCACTGGTGTCTTTAAAATCTTGTGGGCCTTTAGCTGGTCCGGCCCGTTATGGTCTACAAAATCTTGTGGGCCTTTAGCTGGGCCGGCCCATTATGGTCTGCAAAGTCTTGTGGGCCTTTAGCTGGGCTGGCCCATAATGGTCTGCAAATTTTTGTGGGCCTTTAGCTGGGCTGGCCCATTATGGTCTGCAAAATTTTGTGGGCCTTTAGTTGGTCCAGCCCATTTAATCTTTATGGGCCACTTTTGGGCCAATCCATGTGTCAACATATCATAGGCGCATCTCGCCCATTGGATGAGTGACATCTGTGCCAACGCCGAGCTGACACGTGGTTCCGTCGGCCAATGAGAATTTTACACACGGAAAATCACCATTGGTCGTAGCTGTTAGCGGGTTATCGGATCCAAAACCGGTCCAGATAGCTTAATGGCGATCTGTTATGGTGGATGCCACGTGTCGGTCACCCTTGACGAAAGCACTTCTATGACACGTGATCTATCGTCATGGAAGTGGACACTTCCGTGATGATAATTTTGGTATTGTCATGGAACACTTCTACGACAGCACAGGTTGACTATCCTGATTCTGTCATAAAATCGTCATGGATGCACATGCATGACAGAAAACGTGACCTACTGTGACAAACACGTATCATCACGGAAGTGTATTTTTTTGTAGTGTCATTTTTGTTCTTGAGGTCACAGGAGAAATCTTGTTGCAAGTAATCATGTGAACTTGATATGTGTTCTATATTTTGATGATATGTATGTTGTGATTCCCTTAGTGGTGTCATGTGAACGTCAACTACATGACACTTCACCATATTTGGGCCTAAGGGAATGCATTGTGGAGTAGTTATTAGATGACGGGTTGCGAGAGTGACAGAAGCTTAAACCCTTGTTTATGCGCTATTCCGTAAGGGACCGGTTGGATCCAAAAGTTTAATGCTATGGTTAGAATTTATTCTTAATACTTTTCTCGTAGTTGCAGATGCTTGCGAGAGGGTTAATCATAAGTAGGAGGTTTGTTCAAGTAAGAACAGAACCTAAGCACTGGTCCACCCACACATCAAATTATCAAAGTAGCGAACGCGAATTAAGCCAACATGATGAAAGTGACTAGTTGAAATTCCCGTGTACCCTCAAGAACACTTTGTTTATCATAAGAGACTGTTTTGGCCTGTCCTTTGTGTCAAAAGGATTGGGCTACCTTGCTGCACATTCTTTATACTATTGTTACTTGCTTGTTACAAATTATCTTGCTACCAAACTACTCTGCTACTTACAATTTTAGCACTTGCAGGCATTACCTTGCTGAAAACCACTTGTCATTTCCTTCTGCTCCTTATTGGGTTCGACACTCTTACTTATCGAAAAGGCTACAATTGACCCCATATACTTGTGGGTCATCAGCTTGCCATTCTTATTGAAGTTTCCTTTCTTTCCCTTGCCCTTTTTCTTGAAACTAGTGGACTTTATTAGCCATCAATACTTGATGTTATTTATTGATTTCTACCTTTGCCAATTTCAGCATCGCGAAGAGCTCGGGAATCGTTTTCGTCATCCCTTGCATATTATAGTTCATCATGAAGTTCTAGTAGCTTGGTGATAGTGACTAGAGAACTCTGTCAATCACTATCTTATCTGGAAGATTAACTCCCACTTGATTCAAGAGATTGTAGCACCCAGACATTCTGAGCACATGCTCACTGGCTGAGCTATTCTCCTCCATCTTGTAAGCAAAGTACTTGTCAGAGGTCTCATACCTCTTAACACGGGCATGAGTCTGAAATATCATTTTCAGCTCTTGGAACATCTCATATGCTCCATAGTGTTCAAAACATTTTTGAAGTCCCGGTTCGAAGCCGTAAAGCATGGCACACTAATCTGTTAAGTAGTCATCATATCGAGCTTGCCAAACGTTCATAACATCTGCATCTGCTCCTGCAATAGGTTAGTCACCTAGTGGTGCGTCAAGGACATAATTCTTCTGTGCAGCAATGAGGATAATCCTCAGATCACGGATCTAGTCCGCATCATTGCTACTATCATCTTTCAACTTAGTTTTCTCTAGGAATATATCAAAAACATAGGGGAGCTATAACGCGAGCTATTGATCTACAACATAATTTGCAAGTACTATCAGGACTAAATTCATGATAAATTAAGTTCAATTAATCATATTACTTAAGAACTCCCACTTATATAGACATCCCTCGAGTCATCTAAATGATCATGTGGTCCAAATCAACTAAACCATGTCCGATCATCACGTGAGATGGAGTAGTCATCAATGGTGAGCATCTCTATGTTGATCATATCTACTATATGATTCACATTCGACCTTTCAGTCTCCAGTGTTCCGAGGCCATGTCTGTACATGCTAGGCTCGTCAAGTTTAACCTGAGTATTCCGCATGTGCAAAACTGTCTTGCACCCGTTGTATGTGAACATAGAGCCTATCACACCCGATCATCACGTGGTGTCTCGGCACGAAGAACTGTCACAATGGTCACTTATACCTTGAAATTTAGTTAAGGGATCATCTTATAATGCTACTGTCGTACTAAGCAAAATAAGATGCATAAAAGATAAACATCACATGCAATCAAAATATGTGACATGATATGGCCATCATCATATTGTGCTTTTGGTCTCCATCTCCAAAGCAACATCATGATCTCCATCATCACCGGCTCGACACCTTGATCTCCATCGTAGCATTGTGATGGTCTCGCCAACTATTGCTTCTACAACTATCGCTAACGCATAGTGATAAAGTAAAGCAATTACATGGCGTTTGCATTTCATACAATAAAGCGACAACCATAAGACTCCTGCCAGTTGCCGATAACTTCTACAAAACATGATCATTTCATACAATAACATATATCACATCATGTCTTGACCATATCACATCACAACATGCCCTGCAAAAACAAGTTAGACGTCCTCTACTTTGTTGTTGCAAGTTTTACATGGCTGCTACGCGCTTCTAGCAAGAACCGTTCTTACCTACGCATCGAAACCACAACGGTGTTTTGCCAAGTTTGTTGTTTTAACCTTCAACAAGGACCGGCCGCAGTCAAATTCGATTCAATTAAAGTAGGAGAAACAGACACCCGCCAACCACCTTTATGCAAAACTAGTTGCATGTCTGTCGATGGAACCGGTCTCATGAACGTGGTCATGTATGGTTGGTCTGGGATGCTTCATCCAATAATACCGCCGAATCAAAATAAGACATTGGTGATAAGTAGTATGACTATCACCGCCCACAACTCTTTGTGTTCCACCCGTGCATATCATCTACGCATAGACCTGGCTCGGATGCCACAGTTGGGGAACGTAGCATGCAATTTAAAAAAAAATCCTACGCTCACGCAAGATCTATCTAGGAGATGCATAGCAATGAGAGGGGGGAGAGTGTGTCCATGTACCCTCGTAGACCGAAAGCGGAAGCGTTTGACAACGCGGTTGATGTAGTCGAACTTCTTCTCGTTCCGACCGATCAAGCACCGAATGTACGACACCTCCGAGTTCTGCACACGTTCAGCTCGATAACATCCATCGAACTCTTGATCCAGAAAAGTGTCGAGGGAAAGTTTCATCAGCAAGACGGCATGGTGACGGTGATGGTGAAGTGATCCGCGCAGGGCTTCGCCTAAGCACTACGCGAATATAACCGAAGGCGTAAACTGGGGAGGGGGCGCCACACGGCTAGGAATCAATGTTGTGTCCTAGGGGCGCCCCCCGGTATATAAAGGAGGGAGGAGAGGAGGCCGACCCTAGGCGCACCCCAAGTAGGAGGAGTCCTACTTGGGATCCTAGTAGGATTCGGACCCCCTCCTTTTACCGGAGGGGGAAAGGGGGAAGAAGAGAGAGGGGGAGAAGGAAAGGGGGGCACTGCCCCCTCCCCTTGTCCAATTCAGACTCCTCCCTGGTGGGGGGCACGCCACCCCTTTGTGGGCTGGTATGCCACCCTCCTATGGCCCATGTGGCCCATATCTTCCCCCGGGGGTTCCGGTAACCTCCCCGGTACTCTGATATGTACCCGATACATTCTGGAACACGTCCGAATACTACCTTACAGTATATCAATATTTACCTCTCGGCCATTTTGAGACTCCTCGTCATGTCCATGATCTTATCCGGGACTCGAAACAAGATTCGGTCACCAAATCACATAACTCATATAATACAAATCGTCATCGAACGTTAAGCGTGCGGACCCTACGGGTTCGAGAACTATGTAGACATGACCAAGACTCCTCTTCGGTCAATAACCAATAGCGGAACCTAGATGCTCATATTAGTTCCCACATATTCTACGAACATTTTTATCGGTCGAACCATTATGACCACATACGTTATTCCCTTTGTCATCGGCATGTTACTTGCCCGAGATTCGATCATCGGTATCTTCATACCTAGTTCAATCTCGTTACCGGCAAGTCTCTTTACTCGTTCCGTAATACATCATCCCGCAGCTAACTCATTAGTCACATTGCTTGCAAGGCTTATTATGATGTGTATTACCGAGAGGGCCCAGAGATACCTCTCAGATACTCAGAGTGACAAATCCTAATCTCGATCTATGCCAACCCACCAAACACCTTCGGAGATACCTGTAGAGCATCTTTCTAATCACCCAGTTACGTTGTGACGTTTGAAAGCACACAAGGCATTCCTCTGGTATCCGGGGGTTGTATAATCTCATAGTCAAAGGAATATGTATATGACATGAATAAAGCTATAGCAATAAAACTGAACGATCAATATGCTAAGCTAACGGGTCGGTCAAGTCCATCACATCATTCTCCTAATGATGTGACCACGCTCATCAAATGACAACACATGCCTATGGTTAGGAAACTTAACCATCTTTGATTAACGAGCTAGTCTAGTAGAGGTTTACTAGGGGCACAATGTTTTGTCTATGTATTCACACATGTATCAAGTTTTTGGTTAATACAATTCTAGCATGAATAATAAACATTTATCACGATATAAGGAAATATAAAATAACAACTTTATTATTGCCTCTAGGGCATATTTCCTTCACTCCCTCTCTCATAGCTATGCATCTCCATGGATAGATCTTGCGTGTGCATAGAATTTTTTTGTTTTCCATGCAACATTCCCCAACAGTTACTTGCCCGAGATTCGATCATCGGTATCTCCATACCTAGTTCAATATCGTTACCGGCAAGTCTCTTCACTCGTTCCGTAATACAAGATCTCGTGACTAACTCATTAGGCACATTGCTTGCAAGCTCTTTACGATGTTGTATTACCGAGAGGGCCCAGAGATATCTCTCAGTCACATGGAGTGACAAATCCCGGTCTCGATCCGTGCCAACCCAACAAACACCTTCGGTGATGCATGTAGAGCACCTTTATGATCACCCAGTTACGAAGTGACGTTTGGATACACACTAAGTATTCCTATGGTGTCAGGGAGTGGCACGATCTCATGGTCTTAGGAATGGATACTTGACATGAAAAAAGATATAACAATAAACTGATACGATCAACTGCTAAGCTTAAGATTGGGTCTTGTCCATCACATCATTCTCCTAACTATCCAGCTATGTTTTTCTCTAATTTTGTATGATAACTATCCAACTATGTTTGTTACCTACTCAGTACATACCGTTAGCTAAACTGAATCCCCTCATTAACAACATAACTATTCAAGTAAAATTTACAAGGAAACAAGTTCTTTACACAAACATATAATATACCGGGACTTTTCGTTTATGGTCCTCTTTACAATGAGTGGAGAATCCAGACCTGTTTACGGAGGTGTGTACACGATTGGAGGCTATGGCAAGGGGTACTTTTACCCAGCGTGGATGGCAGCATGGTCTTAGGATTGGGCCACCTTCAGTTTAGGCGTTATACAACTTCGATACCATAGTCCCCGCTACTCTCCTCATAGTATACTTATCAAAAGCTCAATTTTGTACTGGATTGGGGCATTCTATTAGTGAACCCATTTGGACAGATTTATCAGATTGGGATATTCTTGATCGATTTGGTCCGGATATGTAGACATCTTTTTCATTATCATAGTGGATCTTCGAAAAAACGGACTTTGTATCGACTAAAGTATATACTTCGACTTTCATGCATTAGAACTTTAGCTCGTAAACATAAAAGCATGGTATGAACTTTTATGCGACCATTGGGTTCAGCATTTTTAGAGGATTTTTTTATGGAAGAAGAGCAAGTTTTTTCTTTGATGCACCAAAACAACTCTTTGTATATTGCCTTCTTTTATTTTAGCTTGGTGTGAGGACTTTGTTTGCTGTGTGTATCTTAGTCAGAAGCCAAGTGTAATGCTTAAACCTTGTAAGTAATAAAGCGTCCCTTTTCAGAAAAAATAATATAATATGTGCATGTAAAACTATTTCAGTTTTTCTGGAAACTTCAATTAAATTATTTTCGTGCTTTTTAAAGGGGCTCCAAAATGCATTTCCATCGTAGCTAGCCCGTGTTGTTTGAGCCTAAGTTTGCTTGGTACAGCTCAAACATTTCGTGTATATGTATATAGGGGAATCACGTCGATAACTTGATGATAGCAAGCTCAAGCCCTTGCAAAAATCAAGCACGCCTTACTATGATACATACACGGAATTTATCTCAGCAAATCAACCAAACCTTGCTCTTGTACGCGGAGCAGCACGCCAAACCAAACCAAACCAAACCAAACCGAGCCGGGGGAGTTCAACACACACACACATAGGAGTATATCGCTGAACCGCAAAGCCGAACGCAGGCCAGGTCAGGACACCCGGAGGCACTGCTGCTTGAACATCTTGCTCGTCTGCTGCCCGCTGGCAGAGTCTTCCACCGTGAGCCCCTGCGCGCCGAAGCAGATGTTGATGAGCCTCCCGTTCCCGCAGCCGTGGTTCCTCCGGGCGGCCACGCCGACCCCCTCGTCGGCCAAGGATGAGTTCGAGCACGACGGCTCGTCCGCGCCGTCGTCGTTGTCCAGGATGATGTCCTTGAGCTTGCCGAACGGCGGCGTCACCATCGTGCTCTCGTCTTCTTCGAAGCAGATGTCCTTGAGCTTGGTGGACGTCGGCGCGGATGACATGGAGGACCTCGGGAGGGTGCTCGGCGGGGACCGGGTCGATGCCGACGACGCCGCGAGGTGCGGCATGGCCTCCATGATGCCGTGGATGAGCTTCTTCTTGCTGGCCGAGCTGGGGACGGAGCTTTTGACCGCGAGCGTGCGCTTGTTGTTGAGCCCCGTCGTCTTGGTGAAGGCCTGCCTGAGCGGAGTCGGGGTGTCGGCGACATGCTTGTTCAGCTTCTGGATGGTGTCCAGCGGGCCGCCGTCCTCGGATTTCCTCGGCGTCCTGGACATCTTGTCCCTGTGGCGAGGCCACCGCAGCATCATCTTGAGACGGTCCTTGGCTCGGCTGGCAGAGCTGAGCCTCTTCTCCGACGATCCATGGTTCTCATCACCTTCGCCGTTTGCATCCGCATGTACAGGGTCACACTTGCCATCGCTAGAGCACGAGCTAGCCCTTCGGGACTCCGTCGCCGCAATGCCCGAGTGCAACAATATCTCCGCATCCGATATCCTGAACATGGTGCCCGGACTGATCGCGATCCCTCCCCGCATCTTTATCTGCGAAACGACGGCCGACCGGCTTCTCAGCACGCTCGAGCTCAGCACCCCTCCGGCGGAGACTATCTGCTTGATGAGTCTCTCCGACGTGGTTGATCGCAGCTGCTCCTTGAGCAGCGCCAGCGGGGTCATGCCGTCAGCGTCTTGGACGTTAAGGTCGATGGACGGCGTGGTCATCAGGAGCTCGACGAGGTCCGGATGCACGCAGCCAACCACAGCCATGTGTAGGGCGGTAAGGCCCGCGTCGTTTCTCAGGTTGATGATCTTCCCGATGTCTGCGGCTCTCTCTTGAATGAGATGCTTGGTGAGCTCCAGTTGCCGGTCGAGGCGGCGGAACCCCGGGGTTCGGAACCCTGCGATCGCCGAGTGGAGGAACGTATCACCTGCATTGTTGACAGCTGATATGGCTGATGGAGATGCAGCAACCAGTTCGTTTACAACGGGCAGATGCCCTCGGTAGGCCGCTACATGTAGTGCAGTGTTCCCTTGGTTGTCAGTTGAGTTGATCATGTCGAAAGAGGCCATCAGGTACTTGACAACCTGCATAGGATATTTTTCCAATTTTCAGATAAATGGACCTTTGTGCACCTAACAAATCAATGACACCAGTAGCAAGAACCATCACATGTGACATTAAGAAACAGAAGGAAAGTTGGCTGAATATCACCATCAAGAAAACAGAAAGGGGGTCGTAGATCTAAAAGTTGTTTGGTACCAATTTTTCTTCTATCTGGACAGACGTAGAAGTACATTCGCTTTTGCCTCAGTTTATTGGAAGGGAGGTCTCATGATTGGAGCTTTGACGTTTCAGTATTGTGTACTACTACCAATCTTCTAACAAAAAATTTGGATCATGAATTGCTCGAGCTGATCCAACTAAGAAAGGGAATCAAGTGTCTATTGATGATCCACCTCTCGTTCCCAAGTGTTGATCACGATGGTAGTAACAATAATATCTTTACTGCTATGATTGTTGTATTAAAAAATCATAGTGCTCGTCTATTAAAGTTAAGTATGGATAATTATCATAAATAACACAATGATTATCCTTGAATGACACTAGACATTTCATTTTGGATAGTGGCCTTTACACAATTCCAATTATCTACCGGAAAGGCGAATATACGTGAAGCAAACCGTCGCGCACCAAAATTCCAAAGCATGTAAGCATACTGATAACGAGATCTAAACTACACGACGAAGACAAACTAAACAAAACATCTACTTGCAGAAGAAGATGTAAGCAATGGCAGGAAACAGGTGGCTCACCTCGAGCTGCCCTCTCCCAGCAGCAGCATGAAGCACGGTGGATCCACGGATATCAAGGTACGCCGACACGTCGGAGCGACCGTCGATGAGCTCCTTCAGCATGCGCACGCTCCCTCCTCTCGCGGCAGCGTGTACAGCCCTGCTCATCATCTCCAGCCGGAACACCGAGGCGCGGCCGCCGGCGCCATCCCCGTCGCGACCATACGTCGAGCACCTCGGGGACATGGCATGGTCCAGCAGCATCCTGAACAGGTCGGCGTTGCCGCCCCTCGCCGCCGCGTAGAACATGTCGGTGACGCCGTACTCGCCCTCGCCGAAGACGAGCAGCGGGTCCCTGTCCAGCAGCTCCTGCACGAAGCCCGCGTCCCCCGCGGACGCGGCCGTGTAGAGCAGCCAGCCGCCGTAGCCGGCCCGGAGCAGCGTGTTCTCGGCGCCGTGCTTGCACTCACACTCCAGCAGCAGGCCCCGGGCGACGGAGGCGCGGTGGCGCGGCGCGTGGACGAAGCGTGCGTCGTCGTCCCAGAGCGCCTCGAGGCGGCGGATCCGGCGGAGCGAGGTGAGCTTGATGAGCAGGTTGGGGTCGAGGTGCAGCAGCTGGCGGACGATGTCGTAGTGGCCGTCGGCCGCCGCCCAGTCGATGGGCGAGGCGTACCACCACTGGTCGCCGGTGCTCTCCCACCGTAGCGGGAAGTAGCAGGAGCGGTCCATCGATCTCGGAAGGACAGATCCAATCCACCGGTGCCGTGCTGTCAGTCCGGAGTGAGGCGAGCTCAGCTTAGGCGCACATCACATGGGAGCAGCTGCATCAAAGGTAGAAGAAGATTAGAAGGAGGAGGAGGGAATGTGCATGGGCAAGGCGCCATGTGGGCTGAGCAAATCCATGGGGGCGAATATGGTTTCTTTATTGCTTGTGATGAGATTGGGATCCAAGTGCAACTGCAAGCATCTGTGAACTGCAAGGGAGGCATCATGCAAACAGATGGAAATGGATAAATCCGGAGCTAAAGCAAAGCACCTTGTGGACGACGCAGCTTCGTCCTCGGCCTCGCCCGGGAACGAAACAAAGAAGCACGAGAGGTTGCGACACTTATCAACCGAGCTGAAGAGATCCACTGGACTGGATTAGTAGGAGCGTTGTTATGAATGAAGCATTTAGGCCGCCAAAGTGGTTATGCATTCTTGTAGTGGCACACTGCAAAGGTGGCACGCAGTTATGGACGAGTGGGGGAAGGAAACAGTGAGGCAGCGACAGTGACAGAGAGAGCATCGTGGTCCTTCTCCTCTGCCCTTTGGAAAAGGAAGTGCGGAGGCATCACATGGTATGGAATTGAATGGATGTTTTTCCGTTGGTCGACCAAAGTGCACCGGAGAAGGAGATGAGAGGAGAGGAATCTTTGGGAGGGGCTGGCTGGCTAGTAAAGGTGGAACAGACCAACAATGGCAGTGCAGCTTTTGCACTCAACAGGACAGAGGCCAATGTACTAGTACGGTTCCATAGGGAGGGAGGGAGGGATTATTAGGGGGGTGGTTTGGGTTGGCAATGATGCGAAAGGGTGGTGCTGTCCTGTGCTGCTCGGTGGTCTGCTTGCATTCGGCTATGGAGATCAGATCAATGTGTTGCATGGCTGGAGGTCTCTTTCCTTTTGCTCTTCTTTTCTCAAGGCAATCCTTGAGACGCATCATGATGGTGTGCCTGCTTCTGCATGGATGGATGGCGTGCCCAACTCAACTCATGATGCACTCCAAGGTTTGTTTTGCAAGTTTTTTTTTTGAACGAAGGCTCAAGAAGAGCCCGGCTTTGAATTAACAAAGCCATCAACCGGCCAGGATTACATCAACCACCAACTTACAAGGACAGAAGAAAGAAACAGCTAAAAGGATATATAGTGTTGTGCAAGCAACTAATAGGCTACCTGCCATCTACAAGCAAAGATGAAAAATCTGAAGAACAAGGCCAGCTTGAAGATAAAGGAGCCCTCCACTGAGTGTAATCCATCAGGAAGCCTTGCGGAGATCCAACTAGCACGTAAGGGAACGCTGACAGCTCCATAGACTCCGACTGAACCGTTGACAACATCCTACATCTCCGAAGGGGCTTCCTAGCCCCTCGCCTGGCACGAGGCGCCGATCCGTCGGACGATGCAAACGCTCTCCCAAGAGCAAAGATGTACAACCGTCGCCATTGCCGCCCGGCAAGCCTGACCAGGGCACCACCAACTCGCGTCGCCGAGCTCCACAAAGGCAAACGTGGCACTGGGGGGGGGGGATCAACACTCAAGGAGAAGCAAAATGCACGGTGAGGCTGCTGATGATGGAGCAAACAATGGTGGGAAGCCACTGAACTTGGAGAAGAACCTCCAAGACCACCGACTCCAACCATGTCGCCACAGGCCGCCCACCAACCAGATCGAACTTGCCACCGCCCCATGCTCAACCGAAGGCGGCACCTCCATGAAGGTGACGGCGCCGCAAGCGACGCTGCCGCCCAATCCAGAGGGATTTGGGTTTTCACCCCGGTGCACGAGCAGGGGAGAGAGGCAGAAGGGGGAAAGGGGGCACCTTGACGGCGCCTACAGGTAGGAGACGGCGCCCTCAAGCGTCGCCGTCGTCGTGGCCGGCGTAGCCAGTCGTGGATTTCTCCAGGCCCCCCATCTCCCCCACCCCTACCACAGACGCGGCGCCGACGACCTGGGTCAGCCGGAAACCAGATCTGACAGGGGACGAAAGGATTGGGGACGGAGGCGTCAGATCCGGGGCGGGCGCCCCCGCGGCCACCGCACCCCACAGCCACCACCCACCGCCGCCTTGCCACCCGCGTGGCCAAGGGGACGGCCAGCACCAGCGACGCCGCAAGCTGAAGACGACAACGCACCACCGTCCGAGGCCGCCGCCCCGGCTACAGAGCCCCTGCGCGAAACAGGCGGACAGATCCTCGCCACCACCCTCCCCGGCGGCCGCGCGGCTTTCCGACGACCCCCTCCGGTGGTGGCAAGGGAGAGGAGAAGGGGGGAGGAGGGCCGGCGGCGGCTAGGGTTAGCGCCGCCCGAGTCGCCCCTGCGGGAGCGACGCGGGGGCCTTTTTTACCTCCTTTGTTTTGCAAGTTGTAGATAATACTCGTATAATGGAATCATGGAAGCAGCGGCGCCGAGCTCAACATCCATCCATGCATATAAATATCCTTGAATTTGTAATTCCGCACTCTAGGAGTGTACCGAATATCTTAGAATTCGCGTTTCCTAAAGGACCGTGCATTTGTAACATTCGATGTGTGTCGCTTCTCCGTTGTTTCCTTGCTTTTTAGCGTCATCATCAAGACAAGATTGTGTTCCCGAGACCCACCTTGTTCGTCCACTCCTTGCTTCAGTTGCAAGTTGCAACCCACAAGGCCAGAGGAGGGGCCGATTTGTCATTGTCAGATTTTACGCAACGCCTGCAACGAGATCAAGCGTCATGTCGGCTCCACAGCTGGAATGTAAAAGGAGTCGCCCTGGTTGATCGACGCAACTCTGTTCGTCCGATCACATGGCAGTATGGTCTTGAGTGGATGATTCATCTCATATTCTCAGCCAATTCGTAAACACCACAACTGTGTTGATCTCCTAACTACTCAGACGACGCTGATGTTGCAGCGATATCGATCGATTCATGCATGTGTATCATTGGCCAGCACATGTTACGCCATGCAACTGTACATGGGCCGTGGCTGGCTCTTAACAATGGGCCACAAATACTGTGCGAAGATCGTGGTTGATTTTGACGTGCAAATGGGATAATAGTAAACATGGTTGTTTGGAAGGTAGCAAAAGAATGGTTGTTCATGATGCATGAGACCCTCACACTGAAGGAGTTCACAACATTGGTAGTAACTATGTGGGCGATCTGAGAGGCGAGGAGGACAGCTATACATGAGGAAATATTTCAGAGCCCGTCAACCCATCCGTTTATTACTTCTTTCCTTGTTGACATTCAGATTTTGTCAAAGCCGGTCCGAACAGGGAGCAACATCAACACAGCTAGAACATCGAATTGGCTAGTACCACCAGCGGGCTATGATAAAATTAACACTGATGCATCTGTGACGAGGAGTGGTACTCATGGCGCAGTTGCAGTTGTATGTAGGTGTTGGAAATATGAACAATTTACCGAATGTTTTTATTAACAGAAACACTAGATATAGCATGACTAGCAGAGATAAAACAAGTCATGCGATCTGATAGAGAAAGGGTAAATAGCATATGCATATATGAACTGTAACCAAACATATTTAGGGCAAACACTAGAACAAGGAACTGTGGGAGGAGCTCTAACAGAAAAAACAAGAACACGATACGGGACAGCAGCATGAGTAGAAACACTGGACTTGGGGTCGACATCCTCGCCAGCCATGTCGTCGAAGAGGTTGTCGACTACGGGGAAGAAGTCGTCGTTGGGGAAGTGGTCGTCGGTGTCCGTGATGAACCGGGCAGTAGTCGCGCAGAGCGCTCCCCAAAAACCTTATCACCCTTCTCCCGTACAGGACTCAAAGAGGTGCGGTTTCGGAGGCCTACTGTCCTGACCTGCGATGCACGCCGCAAGCCGGGATGGAAAAGATCATAGCAGCAGCGCAGTGCTCAGGAACTTTGTGGTGAGAGGAAGAGGATCTTCTAGTGTGCATCTCTGAGAGGAGCGACCTCCTTTTTATAGGCACAGGAGAGAGAGAGACGAGAGGGCAGCGACAGAAGGTGAAACGAAGAGACGGAGATGAAGCGAACAGCCAGCAGCCGAAGGGCTGCACCGTTCGCATTCAAACTCCACTATCGCAAAAAAAACTTTTCAGCGTCCGTGTGACCTTTCGTATACCTGTTGTGCGTGCTAAAAATTTAGACATCGGCTCGGCTCATTCCCGCAACCCTTACCCCGCGGCGCGACGCGGCGCGGCATGACGAGGCGGGCGGCGGAGGAGGAGCGCGCGTGGATGTCCCTCTTGTAAGGAGGTTCAACTCCCACTAAACTAGCAATGTGGGACTAAACTTTAGTAGTATCCCTTGCCTTGCACAAATGGGCTAAGTGGGCCTCTAGGATTCATTAGGAATTTCTGAAATAGTTATTGGGTTGTCTCAAAATAGACTAAATTTCAGCAATCCCCCACCAGATCCCAGAGGCACACAAGAATTACCTTTGGTTCCAAAACACTGTTTTATATACCGGTACTGCAGTGGAGACTGTTAAGTTGAACTTCCACCTAGAACTCTATACGACAGTAGTAGGCAACTTGAATAGTGGACTGGGCCTTGAACTGCAATTTTTCTGTGAATCTAGCTTCACACAAAGCCTTGACCGATAGTGGGCTAGCGTGGGTCTTCCTCGCGGGTGGAGATTACATGTCATACTCCGAGACCTTTTGATGCGGAGCATCCCATGATCATCCCCATGGACACATCTACATCTCCTACAACACCACTTGGACCTATGTAGAGCACGTGCAAGAGCTCTCTAAACCGAGGTGACATCACTCCTCTCACAACTCCCTTTCGAATCACACGAGACATGGCTACTACCTCAAACGGAGACGCTTTGCATACTCAGGTACCAAGGAGTTAGCCATGGAGAAGCTAGGAAGCAAGGAGAATCGGAAGCGGAAGACATACGTGAAGACAGAGAGGAAAACAGCCAAGTCCCAGGCTGGCCGGACGATCCGGACAAGGGCCCGGACAGAGCCCGGACAATCCGGACCCCGGTCCGGACAATCCGGCTAACTCACCCCACGACTCCCAAAGCTGGACCCCGAAGCCGGACCATCCGGACGACCACCCAGATCATCCGGGCACCAGCCGGACATCTGGACCCCCATCCGGACATCCGAACCAACGCCGCCACCGCCAGCATCATCAACTCATCCGGGCCATCCCCCGGATCATCCGGACCGAGCCCGGATCATCAAGCTCCCCACCCGGATCATCCGAACCCCGCTTGCGTGCGCGTGTTGGGCTGAGGCCCATGTACCCCTTCGTCCCCTTAGCCTATATATATGACTCCTCCACCTCTCTTCTAGACTTAGCATTGTGATAGCTCATACTTTGAGATAGAGCCTTGCTCATCCATCCAGATCTACTCCACCACGAGGGACCGACACCTCTTCGGAGAAGATCCTCGTTGGGTTCAAGACCTCCTTTCGGAGAAGACACTCTTCAAGACCTCCTCACGGAGAAGAACCGGTTACCCTATGTATCGTCCTTTGTTGGATTCGGATCTTGTATCACTTCGTGTCTCGATGATCTAGCGCATGTGTGACTTTATTCTTGTTCGTTGAGTGTTCTCTCGTGTTTTTCCCTCGTTCCCCTCCCCGTGTTCTTCATGTTCTTGGTAGGATTCCCCTCCAAACTTGAAAGATCGGCCTCTAGGGTTCTACCCTACATCATCTTGGTATCATGAGCCACGTTGATCACGTTTTTGGAGCCCCTACCCCGTGTTGTGTAGCTTGATTTTGTTGATTTCGTCCTAAATCCGAAAATCCCCACCAAAAATAGCCCCCCAATTTTTTTTGTGATTTGTTGGTTTTGATGATGTTTTGTTGATTTTGATCCGTGGATTCGTTGTGTAACTCGTGGATCTTGCCTTTCCCCACCATCTCACCCTCGAAATCCATCCAAAATCCATGAAATCTTCGGATTTCTCCCCGTTTTTCGAGTTCATCCCGAGCCATCCCGTGCGCAGTTGACCTGCCCAGATCATCCGGACCCTGACCCGGATCATTCGGACACGCCCAGATCATCCGGATCCTGGCCCGGATAATCCGGCTTTGTCTGTCGAAACTGCATTTTCTGCAGTTTTTCTCCACCACCGCTTACACCTCCGCATACCCACTTTGACCACCACCACCTAAAGTCCACCAACCCCACGACATACCCCACTATACCACCTTTCGACTTCGGGTTCGAGAATTTGAGTTGTGGTTTCCCGTGCCCTATTGTATTTCGGCTATATAGGTACGACGCGACATCAACATCACCACTGCTCATCTTCGTTGACTACTCATCTTCGCTACGGACGGTAACCTCGACGACATCTTTGTCTACGCCTTGCCATTGCATTGATAACCACCATAGCCTTACTTTTGCATTGCTTACCCATCGAGACTAGCCTTTGAGTATTGTCGGCAACGTGACTTGTGCACATTAGTGATCATAAGCATACATACCATATCATCGTGGTGCATATCTTGATCTCATTTCTTGTCTCACAAAGTTTTCATCGCATACACAATCACTATCTTGGTTCGTGAAGTTTTGCATAAGAAAAGAGCTCAAAAGTGAAAGAGCCAAACAAGCTTTTAAGCAAAAAGAGAAAGATAAGCAAAGAGCTTATAAGAAAGAACCATAGCATCATACTACATTAAGATTGTCATACGCGATCATCTTGGATCATATCACCGAAATACCATACATATAGCATACTTGGGATAGAGGTCGTTGCATTTTGCTTCGTAGGTTGTGCACAAGCTCCGTATCCGCCTATTGTGCAATCGTGCTAGCATCTCTCTAGTATTGTGCAACAAGAGCATTTTCGTGGACTCCACATTTTGGCTCATTTTTGGTTTGCACAATCCCACTTATCTATTTGCGTGTGTGTTTCCGTGTACCACTACTTGCTTGGTATACTTGTTGCATTTGCGAATTTCCGAATTTTTTTCAACATCTTTGAGTCTAACTAACAATTGCATCAAATTTTGTGCCACCATCTTAACCGAGCTCCATCATAAGCTTTTACTTGTGTAGGCGTGAGAACCGACAAGAATTGGTACCAATTGTGCTATTTCATTGACTACATTTGAGTGATCCTTGATCCATATTCAACATTAATCAAGGTACATTTGGTATAAGTTCTTCTCTTTCTCCCACTCACATTTTTTATTGGAATGATGGATATGCCAAGTTCTTCTACCAACCCACTCTTCATCGAGCAAGACGACGACATGTCATCATACATCACCAAGAGCCACCTCTTTGGTGCACAACGAGCATTGCATCAAGAGCAACAAGCAATGAGCGACCTCATCGACAATCTCGCCACCGACTTGCGACTCTCCTAGAAACGAACAAGAGACTACTTCGACAACAAGCTCGACGCTCACAAGCAACAGAACCATGCAAGAATGGACGAGATCCGTGCCTTGTTGGTAAACCGCCATCCTTCCACTTTTTCATACTCAAGACGGAGCCGCTCAAGTCGACACACCGATGACACCTTCTCCGGCTCAAGTACACCGACATCGAACACTCTTTGAGGAGCCGCGCGTCAAGACAGGCATGCATCTCGCAATCCTCTACACGGCAATCATTCTCAAGAGCAAGTCAACGAGCAAGCACATCATCATCAACCAAACCAAGTTCCTCTTGCACAAGTCTCAAGAATGACAATGTCAACGTCACCAAGAGGAAGAACGAGCGCGAGAACATCAAGATGAACAAGACACCGAGGCTCAACATCTTCAACAACAACAACGTGAAGGACAAGCTCTTGAGGCGCAATGTGCCCTTTAAGAATCAAGTCGAGCCATTGCCAAACGCAACCGCGATAGGTGCAATCAAGAGGAACCACTTCGAGAAGAAATCCAAGAGCGGAACTACCAACCAAGAGTGCAATGTCAAGTTCCTCCACCTCCTCCACAAGCTCGACAAGCCCCTCCACAACCTCAAGTTCAACAAGAGCAAGACGACTATGGAAATCCTCCACACCAAGAGCAACATGAGGTTGATAATCCTCCACGACAAGGGCGTCATCATCACCCTCGACCCCAACACGATAAAGAGCAAAGCTAAGGCAAGCTAAAGTTCACCATGCCCAAGTTCAATGGAAGCAATGATCCCGAAGAGTACCTATCGTGGGCATTGAAGGTTGACAAAATCTTTCATTTGCACAACTATGACGAAGAGAAGAAGATCGCTATGGCATCCCTTAAGTTCCAGGACTATGTGCTCATATGGTGGGAACAAGCCCTTGAGCGCCGAGAAGCAAGAGGTGAACCACCAATCACCACTTGGGCTCAAATGAGAGATGTCATGCGAGCACGTTTTGTGCCCACCTACTACAACCGCGATCTCTTCAAGAAGCTCCAACTACTCAAGCAAGGAACAAAGAGTGTTGAAGAATACTAAAAGGAAATGGAGATAGCTATGATAAGAGCCAATGTCACGGAAGATGATGAGCAAACTATGGCACGTTTCTTGAATGGCCTCAATCATCCCATCAAGAAGATTGCCGACTTCCAACCCTACTCCAACCTCATTGAGCTCGTGCATCAAGCTACCAAAGCGGAACGTCAAGTGCAAGATGACTTCAAGTACGCCAAGTACTCGTCCAAGAGCTAAGGCTTCTTCAACAACCAAGCTTCAATGACTCCAACAACTTCCACCTCAACCAAGCCATCTACAAGCAACGATGACAAGTTGAGTTACAAGAAAACTTCGACAACCTCAAGTCATCCTCCTCCTCCTACAAGCAACTTCAAGCCGCGCGCTTCATCATCTACTCCAACCGATGAGACCATCAAGACAAGCTCCTTCAAGTGTTTCACTTGCGGCGGCCGAGGCCACAAGTCCTTTCAATGTACAAACAAGCGCTCCATGATCCTCAACGACGACGGAACCTATGACTCCATGAGTGAAGAGGAAATGGAAGCCCTTGAGCAAGTGGCCATGCACCGGCGCGTGAACAAAGATGAAGATGATCAAGTCTTTTGTGATGAGGATTCGAGCCCCGCTCTCGTTGTCTCCAAAGTCTTGACTCTTCAACATCAACAAGACGAAGACCAAAGATGCCACATCTTCCACACAAAGGCCGACATCAATGGAAGGTCCGTCAAGGTCATCATCGATGGAGGTAGTTGTCACAACTTGGCAAGTGAAGAACTATGCTCCAAGCTCCAATTGGTCAAGATGAAGCACCCACACCCATACAAGGTCCAATGGCTAAGCGATTCCGGCACTATAAAAGTCGAGCATACGGTCAAAGTTTCCTTCAAAATTGGAGCATATGAAGACACTTTGGAGTGTGATGTCGTCCCGATGTCCGTTTGCCACCTCCTTCTTGGTCGACCATGGCAATTTGACCGCGGCGTCATCCACAACGGGCGTACCAATCACTATAGATTCAAGATGAAAGGGAAGGAATATGTGCGACGACCTATGTCTCCTAGTCAAGTGATCGCCGACAAGCAATCCACCCATCGTGGAGAAAAGAGTGAGAAAGTGATCCACCCAAAATAGAGTGAGAGCCACAAGCCAAAACCGAGTGCCTCCATGATGAGCGACAAGAAAAACTTCGTCCTATTTGCCACCAAAAGTGAGATGAGAGAAGTGTGTGAGAACCCATCGAGAGTTATGCACTTTGTCCTTGTGTGCAATGACGAGGCACCAAAAACTAACACCTCTCATGATCTACCTTTAGTGTTGTCCTCTCTTTTGTAGGAATTCCAAGATGTTTTCCTTGATGAGCTACCTCCGGGTCTACCTCCACTATGAGGCATTGAGCACCGAATCGACCTCATCCATGGAGCACCTCTACCTAACAAAGCTCCCTACCGCGTCAACCCCAAAGAAACTAAGGAGATCCAGCGGCAAGTACAACAACTCATCGACAACGGACATGTACGTGAAAGCTTAACCCCTTGTGCCATTCTAATTATATTTGTGCCCAAGCAAGATGGTAGTTTTTGCATGTGCTCAGATTGTAGACCCATCAATGCTATCACCGTTTGTTATAGGCATCCCATTCCTCGCCTAGATGACATGCTAGATGAACTTAGTGGTGCCACCATTTTCTCAAAAAATGATCTTAAAAGTGGCTATTATCAAATCCGCATACAAGAAGGTGATGAATGGAAAACCGCTTCAAAACAAAATTTGGCTTGTACGAGTGGTTGGTTATGCCTATGGGTATATCGGAAGCTCCCAGTACGTTCATGCGTCTCATGCATTTTTTGCTTCGTCCTTATATTGGAGTGTTTGTTGTGGTCTACTTCGATGACATACTTGTTTTTAGCAAATCCATGAAAGATCATCTAAATCATGTTAGGGCCGTTTTGCAAACTCTTTGCACGGAACGTATTTATGCCAACATGAAAAAGTGCATGTTTGGTGTTGACAAACTTGTTTTCTTGGGTTTCATTGTTTCCTCAAAGGGTGTCCATGTTGATGAATCTAGAATTGAAGCGATTAAAACTTGGCCACAACCCACTAATTTGCAACAAGTGCGTAGCTTTCTTGGCCTTTCGGGTTTCTACCGTTGCTTTGTGAAAGACTTTAGCACCATCGCCGCACCTTTGCATGCCTTGAGTAAGAAAAATGATCCTTTTGTTTGGGGACCTTTACAATCTACGCTTTTGATGAGCTCAAATCTTTACTTACTCATGCTCCGATTCTTGCTTTACCCAACTTTGACAAAACTTTTGAGGTTCATTGCGATGCAAGCGGCAATGGAATTGCTGGAGTTTTGATGCAAGAAAAACGAGCTATTGCATATTTTAGTGAAAAACTCTCTGGTGCTCAACTTAACTATCCCATCTATGACAAAGAATTGTATGCTTTAGTATGTGTGCTACATGTTTGGGAACATTATCTTAGACCGCATGAGTTCTTCATACATACCAATCATGAAACGCTTAAGTACTTAAAAGGCCAAACTAAGTTGAACAAGCATCATGCCAAATGGAGTGAATTTATAGAGTCTTTTCCTTATGCCATCAAGTACATCAAGGGTAAGGAAAACGTAGTGGCGGATGCCCTTTCCCGCATATGCACGATTGTCACTAAACTTGAGTTGAGTGTTATTGGCTTTGAGCACATAAAAGACTTGTATGCGAATGAGCCTTCCTTTGCTACTCCTTATGCTAAGTGTTTGACGCATACATCTTGGGAACGATATTACATCAAGGATGCTTATCTTATGAGAGCTAACAAACTTTGCATTCTCGAGTCTTCTCTTCGTTTGCTCCTTTTGCAAGAGTCTCATGGAGGTGGACTCATGGGACACTTTGGACGCGACAAGACATTCGCCATGCTCTCCAAGAACTACTTTTTGCCCAAGATGTTCCGCGACGTCTCACGCTTCACCAACCGATGCTCTACATGTCACAAAGCTAAGTCTAAAGCTCAATCACATGGTCTTTACATGCCTCTTCCTATTCCTTATCAACCTTGGGAAGACATTAGCATGGATTTTGTACTTGGTTTGCCTAGGACTCAAAATGGAAAGGATCTCGTGTTTGTTGTTGTGGATCGATTCTCTAAAATGGCTCACTTCACTACAAAAAAATACACTTCCGTGATGTTACGTGTTTGTCACAGTAGGTCGCGTTTTTTGTCATGCATGTACATCCGTGACGATTTTATGGCAGAATCAAGATAGTCATACTTGTGCTGTCGTAGAAGTGTTCCATGACATTACCAAAATTATCATCACGGAAGTGTCCACTTCCATGACGATAAATCACGCGTCACAGAAATGCTTTCGTCAAGGGTGACCGACATGTTGCATCCACCGTAACGGAACACCGTTAAGCTATCGGGTCGGGTTTTGGATCCGATAACCCGTTAACAACCCCAACCAATGGGGATTTTCCACGTGTAAATCATCATTGGCTAGAGGAAACATGTGTCGGCTGACCGTTGGGACAGATGTCATCCGCTCATTGTACCGAAGGCGCCTATGATACATCGACACGTAGCACGGCCCAACAGAGGCCCATTCCTGTGAAAAGGCCGGCCCATTTGACTTGGTCAAAATGTGGCGGGCCGGCCCACGGAAAGCCTGATAATGGCCTGTTCGCATATAGCCCATTTACAACCTGCTAACCCAGGGCCCGTTACGCCCTATCCGAATTAGGCCCAGTAGCGTCATCTGGGCCATCCAATATGATTCCAGCCCGTTTTAACTTCTGGCCCATGTGTGGCCCATGACTTTTTTTGGCCCATATGAGGCCCTTTGTAACTCTTGGCCCATTAACGGCCCGTGGTGAAACTGACCCGTAATGAACAGTGTATCACTTTATACCCATTAACGGCCCGTTATTCTATTGGGCCGTTTCCAGCCCAAGTTATCTTTCGGCCTTCTCAGGGCCCATTGATTCTTGGGCTCATTTGCAGCATTCGATTACATACGGCCCGTTACTGTCATTTTCTGCTTGTGGGCCAAATTCAGCCCATCGTTATAGTCGGCCCATTTGCGAACCGTTAATACGTTGGGCCGTTTTCATGTCAAAAAAAACTTGTTGGGCTGTTTTCATAGAGTTATCAAATACGGTCTATTAACGGCCCGTTATGGTCCACGAATAGTACGACCCATGATTGGCGAAATGATGATACACCCCGTAGAAGGCCCATGTATCTACGGCCCGTATGAGGCCCATGGATCTACGACCCGTATGAGGCCCATGGATCTATGGCCCGTAGAAGGCCCATGGACCCTACGGCCCGTAGAAGGCCCATGGACCCTAAGGCCCATATAGAAGGCCAATGGATCCTACGACCCATATAGAAGGCCAATGGTTCCTACGGCTGGAAGAAGGCCCATGGATCATACGGCCTGCAGGAGGCCCATGGTTACAACAGTCCGTGTGTTGCCATGATTATTTTGGCCTAGTTACCAAAAATAGGCTATTGTGGCCACTAGAAAAACACAGAAAAAGAACTGCAGTGACTACAAGCAAACAACTAAACAAGACAATAAGGAAATAAATAAGCAAGCAATTAATGCTAGCCTATTATCGCTATTACACATATTACATCCACTGGGCATCAAAGTTCACCACCAGTGCAAATATAGGGAACAAAGCAGCATATTACATACACTGGCCGTCAAAATTGGCCACCAGTGCAAATAAACGCGGCAGAAAAACAAGAGCATAACTGAAACAACTTCAGAAGAGCTCAAGAAACGTTATCCTGGGTATCCACCATGCTGGCAATAAGCTTAGCAAGCTGATTAGCTTTGTCCAGTTTGGCGCTAAAATCCTCCAACGCTTGTTGTTGCACCAGAAAGTATGCATCTGATGCTCCAGGGACTTCTGCCGTCCTTCTGCTTCTTGTTACAGCACAGCTGATCGATGTCTTTCAGCTTGTAGTTGAGACTCAAGAAATCGAACTGATTCAGACAGTGAGTTTGAATAGCTTGTGCAAGCGGTAGTGGCCAGTAACTCGAACACTAAACCAAGACAGGACTTTGGGGTTGGCTCGCTGTCTTCAAGATAGTCTTCCTTAGCTGTTTTATCAGCTTTGTTGGAGACCAACAAGGATGTGTCACTATCCTGAACCTTATATGCATTACTTCCTTTACCATTGCTTAATAAGGCACTCTTCCCCAATATTCTGTCAGCATTCTAAAAGAAGAAACAAGCAGACACATAACAAGTTTAGCATGTACTAGTATATAAAACTCATTTCGGTGAACCAGTTCATTAGTAAGGTGGACAGGATTAAACTACTAAGTCTTCTATTGCCAAGTACTAGTACATAATAAAAGCATCAAACAAACATATATCTATGTCCTATGGTCACTCCATTGTCTTGCCAAATCAAAATAGAGACACGGTTCAAATTATATCAGTTCAAGACAAAGCAGCAGTGAAAGAATACAAAGCATGGGAAACTACACGGCACAACAAGATTTCAGATGGGTACCACGTGTCTACATGTACAAAACACTACTGGCTCTGTTGTGATGCTAGTAATGTGCATGATATGAATGTCAACTGTATACACAATTGAAATTGAAATCAAAAGAGCTATTGATAAGAGCAAACCTGTTAAAGAAACATGCGTGAACATACCTGCTGTTCCATTGGAGTTTCGATTGGATCCTTCAATTTAAAAATAAGTTTGTATGAGTAAATGCAGTGATACAAGAGCAAAGCAATCATAGTTAAAAAAGATGCGCCTAAGCGAGCGCTTAAGCGCGCCTAGGCTCTAGGCGTTGGCAAAACACATTGCGCATAACTACGCTTAATCTGTGCATAACTGCGCATAAGCATGCGCTTTGGTCAGTAAAGTGCAAGGCAGTGGCAAAACACACAATTAACGCCTAGCGCTTTTTTGAACTATGATAGCAATGGAATCTTAAATTAGAACAGTTGTTCTTCAGGTTTAGGCACTTGTTCTACATGAACAGAGTACAGTAAGACGCAAGAATATAATACTTAAAAATAGAAAATGAGCTCATAGATCTTACCACATTCTTGGTTCGGGACCAGTACAGAACAAGGCATTCCCGGTCATCGTCCAGTAAATGTGTCTCAGGAGAACGTAAGGGAATTTGATGAGTTTCTTTGCCGGTGAAGTACGTTTTCTTCTTAATTCCGATACTGCCACCAAGCATTCTTGAAGATAGCAGAGGTATTAGCACATGTTACCTCATCCTGAGTTTCCAAATTGGTCCTTCTCTATAGAGAAAAATTGGAAAATTTGCTGTATTATAACAATCATGGAGGTAGGATGTATGGGATGAAGCAAAATAATTGCCATGAATAACATTACTTACACATAACTCCTGGACAAACACCTGCAACTGGCATTTTCCTTCATCTTCAGTATAATATTTCCAAGATGGGAAGATACGCACATACGATTTAACAACATCAAATGCGATAGATGCTAAACTACGACTAGTTGGTTGTGCTTCCTCCACAGGAATAGGCGTACTAACTGGTGGAGTTGGGGTTCGCCGTGATAGTACTGGCCCTTTGGGCACAGGAGCTGCCTTACTAACTGCTCTTGTTTGGGAGCTCTGTGGTGGAGATGGTGCTGTGTCAACAGGAACTGGGTTACTATCGGTTGGGGTTGGGGTTAGATTGGGTGAAGCTGGTTCTCTGTCCATCACAGTAGGGGTACAATCTGCGAGAGTTTGGGTTATGTGTGGTAGGGCTGGTTCTTGTGCATGTACAACCGGGGTGCTATCTCCACCAAGAGGTAGCACTGTTTTATTTGAAGACCGTGTTTTTAGTCCGCCAGATACTGGCATCACCCGCTCCAATTCAAATGGCCGATAAACAGGAAACATAGTTGAATGTATATACATTGTATGAGAGACAGATGATAGATAATGCGGAAAAAAGAGGGCATGAAATAGTTGACATGTATATTGTTTAACTAAAACGGATAGCATGACATAATTTCACATATATGATGTCTATCTAAACTGGATAGCATAGCATAACATAATTCAAAGATATGATGAATAACTAAACAGTATCGCATGACATAATTCACCTACATGTTATCTAAGTAATCAGGATCGCATCATTTAATTCACATATGTGATTTATATGCTAAACAGAGGGCATTCGATATGATGTCTGAACTAAGAACATGGTGTTGAATATTGTGTATATGATGTCTAAACTATGCAATGCAAGACACCGTATGCATGATATGAGCAGTATAACCATGCCAAGTTAGAGCATACACCTCAGTGGGGGAATAGGACTGGTCATATGTCTCTGAATCCATCTCTGAGGAGCTATCGGGACCCAACAAGAGATCTTCTTCGACAGGTAGCATTGTCTGCTCTGAAGGCCTTGTTTTCACTCTAGATTTTTCCATCTCCCACCCAAATGGCTGATTCACATGAAGAGTAGTTTAATGTACAAACATTGTCGACAAATGGAAATGTAATGAAGAAAAGGATGGGCAAGATATCATTCAAATATATGATGCCTGGTTAAATAGGATGGCATTGCACATTTCACATATATTACGGCTGGCTAAAAGACATGAGACTGCATAATTCCCATATATGATATAGAAACTAAACATGTGGCATTACAGAACATGTCTAAACTAAGCAGATGACATATATGATGTCAAAAGTAGGCACTACAAGGCAACATATGCATGATATGACTAACATCATCATGCCAATGTAGAGCAAACACCTTGGGAGGTAAATAGGAGTGGTCAGCGGCGTCTGAATCCGCCTCAGAACAGATATCTTCCTCTGGATTACAATCTGGAGAGGGGTGGGGAGGGTTTGCCATTGGACCCACCATGGAGCGATGTCTGCATGACATTGTATTGCCGCGCAAAACTCTTCTCTTTTTCTCTACATGTTTAGCATGACTGTGTACAATATCTGACATGCATACGAAAAAATATAGTTAGATTATGTAAGGAGAGCATGCAGAAATTTAGAGTGATGGTAACAACCAGTGGATGGATCCAAAAATAATGATAGCAGGCTGATGATTGCTTTAAATTAATAAAAAGACAGATGATTATTGCTTTACTATTTGTTTCCCACCCAAGATAAACAACATAGGCATACCCTAGGTGAACCAGATATTAGACAGACATACTATTCATTGCTGCCTCGATATGTGCCCCACAACTAATTTAGAACTCAAGTTTGAACATTAATTTGGACCTGACTTGGGAGTCCAAGAGCTGAACAGGACGATAAAGTAGCAGGTAAGTTTAAGCAATGCATAAAATAAGCAGAAACAAAGAGTGCGACCTCTCTTGTGGACCAGTGTACTCCTCAGGTTCATCTGCTGAGTCAATGATGGTGATGCTGTTGCGGTGGGTGCCGGCGGCAGGGAAGGAGATCTGAGGCGGCGAAAGACGGTCGGGAGTCGTGATGTCTAGTTTGGTGGATGCTTCTATTGATGGAGCAGCTCAGGTGAGGTGGACGACGTCGCGGCAGGAGCAGGACAAACCACACAAAGTTCCCTTTGACACGTACGTGTAACTGAAGTAATTCTGTAAGGGCTCATTTGGCTTGCATGATTCTTAAAATGCAAGGATAGGAAAAACACTAGAATAGGATAGGAAAATGCACATGGTAAACAGAGCATTTGTAAACACAGGATTTCTGTCAACTTGGGTGTTTGGTTTACAGGAATTGGAAGACTAGAGGAATGCAAAGAAACATGGCCAAAATAAAGTGAAACCATATGAAAGCGTGTACAGTTAGAATGTTATTCTGGCACTAATGCACTTGGTCTTGTTTTCATGCATAGGATTTTGAAAAGTAGGTCCAGGTGGATGTTTTGCTTCATTCCTTTCAACAAAATGCATGAATAATTGAATAGTAGAGTGCCATTGGAAAATTCCCTATTGCTATGTTTTTCCATTGAACCAAAATAGCCCTAATGGATCGACGTGAATGTATAGTAATAAGTGATGCAACAAGTGTACAACCTCTTTGCCGTAGCAGTGTCGACCTCAACATCATTGGGTTGGTCGCTGAAGCAGTTGAGGCAGAGGTGGCTGTCGGAGGTGTGGAGGACGATCTGAGGAATCTATAGACGGCGTCCAGGGCATTGCTCTATTGTGATGGATCGTTCTGTCGTTGGAGCAGCTCCAGTGAGCCGTAAAACGTCAAGGCTGTAGCAGCACAAGACAAACATCGTCAATCTCAAGTGGGATTCTAATAGCATCTCCAATAGATGATGTAAAATGGATGTAAAATTAACATCACCAAAAACCACCTGACTACAACAGATGAGGTAAAACTGTTGACTCTGAACTTAACTGTCGAAACTGAAATTTACTGTGGAATCTGAATGCTACTGTCGAAACTGAACGCAATGGTAGCAGAGAGGCACTTGACATGTAGTTTAGGGAGGGCCTGCAGTTCATCTTCAACCTGCACCCCCCTGAGCCACCAGCCACCACCGAACGAACCGCCGGCCCCAGTGCCGCCTCGTGGCCCCGAAACAACTCACACCGCCGCCCTAGCCAGCCCTCTAGGCCCCCGCCCCCACCCTAAACCCTAAGATAGATAGTGGGGTGCCTCTCCGGCGAGCCCCCGTCCCCGCTACGGGTGGTTCTTAACTCCTGTGAGCCCCCCAACCCCTGAAAATCGACTGGCCCAAAAGTCGATTCAGTCGACTGAAGTGTGGCTTAATCGGAGCAGAATAGCAGCACGCGCGAGGGGGAGAGCAGCAGCAGCAGCTGGGCGAGCGAGCGATTGAGCGAGAGCCGGAGCAGCAGCAACAGCATCACGAGCGAGCAAGCGAGAGCCGGAGCAGTAGCAGTAGATCCGGCTGGTATGGACACCGCCACCGAAGGGGCCTCGCACTAGGGGAGAGCCGCCATGGAGATGTAGCCCGCGGTGCCGGCTTCAAGGTAGCCGCTCCATGGGGGTGCGGGATGGAGTACCATCAGCGCCGGGAGATCGAGTTAAGGAGAAGGTGCGATGTGATGAGTGTACAACCTCTTTGGTGGCGCCGAGTAGGCCTCGGCTTCGTCCGAGGAGTCGGTGAGGATGCTGCGGTTTCGGTGGAGTAGGTTAAGGCGGCGCTGTGGGGATGGAGCGGCCGTGATAGACGAGGCGATCGTCGGAGCAGCTCCTTGGAGGTGGAGGACGGGGCAGCTGAACCGGCGGGACGGCGAGATGGATGACGAATCCTCATCCAGGGAGGTGGACAAGGGACGTCGAGCTGTTGTGGTGGACGATGTCGTCGGGGAAGAGGCTCCGGCTGGGCAGCAGTGACGTGGCGGATGGAGGAGGGTGGGGTTTCGCGGCTAGAGCGGAGAGGTTATGGCGGCCTGGGATTTCGAATGGCAAAAAGGGGGCGATGGGAGGGGGTGAAGCACGACTTAGGGACGCGCTTGTCCAAAATGTAGGGTGTGTTACAAAAGTACTCCCAACCGATTTGAACTAGCGGCCCTTTCGGCTCAGGGTTAGAAGGGGGATTTTGCGTGTCGGGATTTGGCAGCTAGAGGGAGTTTTCGCGCCATTGTAATTTCGGGATAGCAAGGCGCGGGTTGTGAAGGCGCCAGTTTTGGGAGCACGATATCTGAATTTTTCGGGATATAACAAGACGCGGGTTGAATTTTAGGGACAAGCCTAACGTGTAGTAATATTGTACTTGTACGTACCAAATCAATTCACACTTCCCTCAACCAAAAGAAAACAAAAAAAATAAAACTATTCACACCACACAAAGAAAGAGTCTTGCTCCGTTTTACTATACAAATGCTATTCAAAGCTACTCCCTCCTTCCATCTATATAGGGCCTAATGCGTTTTTCGATGCTAACTTTGATCAAATATTAGAGCAATGATATATAACATGCAACTTACACAAAGCACACCGTTAAATTTGTCTGTGAAAGGTTCTTTCAATGATATAATTTTCACATTGTGCATGTCATGTACTATTAATCTTGTCAATAGTCAAAGACGGTGTTAAAAAACTCATTACGCCCTATATAGATGGAAGGAGGGAGTATGAATCCATGTTATGTCCGATTAAATTTTTTCGATTGCTGTATAATGCATGTAACCTACTCATACCAACATTTTAGTGCATTCCAAATGTCTATACTACCGCTGCAATTCGAACTAAATTTGAATTCGTTTATCTATTTCAATAAGAATCTACAATCACGATTGTTGCCAACTTCAACCATCATTCGTGTATCACTACAGGAATCAGCTACTTTGCCGTCTGCCATGGCGGACGGCAAAGGCAGGAACGACGGACGGCAAAGGCCTTTGCCATCCGCCGCGGATGGCAACAGGCTCCGGCAAAGTAAGGATCGGCAAAGAGCTACTTTGCCGTCTGCTTCCGGAGGCTGACGGCAAAGGTTCCTTTGCCATAAGCAGCTGACGGCAAAGAAAGCTGACAGCAATAAATACGCTGTTAGTCCGTTAGATGGCTAACGGCAGCCTTTACCGTCAGCTGCTGCGGCAAAAAATATCTGGCCTTTGCCGTCCGCCTGGTGATGTCAGCTGGACGTCATTGCCCACCTATTCTTTGCCGTCCGCCACTGTAGGCAAATGTGGTGGTCCTTTGCCGTCTGCCACTGTAGGCAAACTGGCCAAATGGGTGAGCTCCCAGGGAGCATAGGTGGCCGCCACGTGTCTTCTTTGCCGTTCATGGCCGACGACAAAGATAATGCATTGCCTCTTTTTTTCTGTTTTTTTAAATCCAACAATTTTCACAGCAAATATATATGACACACACACACAGATATATATATATATATATATATATATATATATATATATATATATATATATATATATATATTTCACAGGGCCATTTAACAACGAACATATGACATATCCAGCACATATATAGTTCCATCCATTCATACATAGCAAGTTGCACATACACATAAGTTGCAACCATTAGGAAGTTGCACATACATATTACAATCCAAAGTTTCATCAAGATAGCAAGTTCCATCGTAGCAAGCTAGAAGAATACTAGAAGAGAATGAAATAAAAAACAAGCACTCCATCATAGCAAGCTAGCTTCCGAGAAGTTAATGAAATCCGCAAAATGGCAAATAAGAAAGTTAGGAAAAGGTGACTAGAAGAAGAAGACTAGAAGAAGAAGCACTCCATCGTTTGTGAGGTAACTTAGGTGAAATGGATCGTTTATGAGCTAACTTATGTAAAATGCATCATTTTAGAGGTAACGTAGGTAAGATGGGTCATTTTGGAGCTAACGTAGGTAAAATGGGTCATTTTGGAGCTAACATAGGTAAAATGGGTCATTTTGGAGCTAACGTAGGTAAAATGGGTAATTTTAGAGCTAACGTAGGTAAAATGGACCATTTTGGAGATAATCTACGTAAAATGGGTCATTTTAAAGCTAACTTGGGTAAAATGGATCATTTATGAGCTAACTAAGGTAAAACGGGTCATTTTAGAGCTAACTTGGGTAAAAATGGATCGTTTATGAGCTAACTAAGGTAAAATGGGTCATTTTAGAGCTAACTTAGGTAAAATGGATCGTTTATGAGCTAACTAAGCTAATTATGCCATTTTGTTTACATAAGTAAGCTAAGTACATGTCATTATTGAGCAAACCTAGTTAACTAAGCATATTACAACTAACTTAGGGCATTTTGGAGGAAACAAAGCTAAGTATAGATCGTTTTAGAGCTAACTTAGGTAAAATGGCTGGTTTTGGAGGTCAGTAAGCTTATTAAGTCATTTTGGAGGAAAAGAAGCTAACTCTAGGTCATTAAGGTAAGCATATTAGAGGAAATAAAGCTAAGTCTAGGTCTTTATGCATTTGTTAAGCAAAAAACTAGAGAAACTTACCGTGATCATGGAGGTGTAGGAGCGAGCTGGCTCGTGCCAGTAGCTGGAGAAGGATCGTGTGATGCTTGTCTGGAGTTACGCTGCACCAAAGATCATTTCCAATGTTTCGTTAGCATGATGACACTCAAATGTTAAGACTAGCAAGTAACGTCCATTCAAATTAAACTCATCGTGGTCTTAGGAGCAATCTGTGGATCAATGGCTATGGAGCCACGGGACCTCCCGCCACCAGATATCATCACCTGCTCTAGATCAATGGGACCCTGGCTAGGGTTAAAGTCCTCCCCTTTCCTCGCCTTCCCCTTGACTTTCATGTAAGAGGTAGTGTGGGCCATGGCATACAGGTCGTACCCCTCTGGCACCTTATCCATCTTATTGTAGCATGCCTGAAAGAGAGAAACAAAGTAAATTAGTAATTAAAGGGCTCAAGCTAGCATGATGAATGAATTGCATGAATCATGAAGCAAACCACATACCCAGTTCCGCCCGAACTGATATAAGCTGGAGCTGCCTTGATGGTGTGGCACACCTTCAATTTGGGCACGTTTGTCGTTGGCCTCAGTCGGCTCCCCTTCCATCTTTCAACACCTGCCATGACAAAGAGTAAATGAAATTAGTACAACATAAAAAAATACCGACATGAGTAATAATATGTATATCACTTAGGTGTATCATCATCAAGTACAACATAAAAAAATTGAATACCTAACACTACTAATAATCTCGATCAGTATCATCAATAAATGCATAATCATCATCATCACTATAATCAATGACGGGCTCATAGGGTTCAGTGGCATCAACATGTGGAAGGCCACCTTGATGTAATCGGTCAAGCATTAACAAGTCATCCGCAGCAGTAACCTCTTCTTGTTCCGGCTCTTCTTGTTCCTCCTCTGGGGTGATGTCGGATTCACTATCGCTGTCGACTTCAATGTCTTGGGGTGAAGTATAGCGGTTCTTAAAATGCTTTTTGGAAAGACGTGTCTCTTGGAAAAATTCTCCTTCATATGTGTCTGGGTTAATGTGAGGTTCATAATCCTCTTCCTTTGGGGGAGATAGTCTAGCGCGTGGCGGCACTTCATAAACGATATCCCAACCTTTCAGATTTGGATTAGTTTGGCAGGCCCACGGTAGATAGAATACTTGGGTCGCCTGTTGAGCCGTAATATAGACATCAGGAACATCTAAATGGGTGATTTGGTTGATTTCAACTAGCCCTATATGTTCATGAGTTCTTCTAGTCTCCTTCGGGTGAAACCAATAACATTTGAAGACTACGACATTCGGTGGGTTTTCACCATAAAATAGAAGTTCATAAATTGCTTCAAATCTCTCGTAATACTCGGTACCTCCTTCGCCGATAGCAGATACACAACAATTTGTAGATTTTCGGTCGGCCATAGATAGCTCTTTTCCATAGGTATGAAAGTGATACCCATTGATGTCGTATTTGTCAAATGAACGAACGTTATAGTCAAAACCATTAGCGACTTGTCTCAATTCGGCGTCCATAGACTCTGAATTAACCTACAAGTTTAATACGAAAGGATTGTTGCATTACGCACAAATTAGCGAATGAAATGAAATTGTCTAATAGAAATTACCGTTTGTTTGAACCAAGAGATGAAACCAGGATAGCCGCCTCCTTGATTTGCGAGAATCTCATACTCTTCGACGTAATCCTTTTGGATCACCGCTCCATATGAGAATATGGTGACTTATCGACTGTATGAAATATCCAGGAATAAGAGTAGTTCAAAGGAAATAGAAGTTGCGAAACAATGTACCGAGAACTTACTCCATGTACGGTCGCACTTCTATCAGGTTGTTGAAGATATACAATGAAATGGTCCGCCATTCTTCGTTATCCAAAGATACTGGATTTGAAACACTGGCTGGTGCGAGATTCCCTTTGAATAGTCTGAGGTTGGATCCAGCCTTCTTAGCTTCGTCAACATTGTACCGAGGCTTCGGATTATGCAAATGATGATTTTTGGCTTCGTAGTGTGCTGTCATGAAGTTTGCCGCCTCCTCAGTGATGAATGCCTCAGCCATCGATGCTTCAATTCTACGTTTATTTTTACATTTTTCTCGAAGCGTCTTCTGCATCCTCTTAGTTGGGTAGCACCAACGATTTTGCACGCCCCCCCCCCAATCTTGCCTTGGTCGGGAGATGCAAAATGAAGTGCTGCATTGGATTAAAGAAGCCCGGTGGAAAGATCTTCTCTAACTTGTAGATCAACTCCGGCGCCAACTCTTCCATTTCTTCTAGCACGCCGGGCGGTAGTTCTTTCGCACAAAGAACACAGAAGAAATAGCTGAGTTCTGCCAGTACTAGCCATTCATCCTCAGGGATGAAGCCACGCAACATCACTGGCATTACCCGCTCAATCCATATGTGCCAATCATGACTCTTGAGACCAAATATCTTCAATTTATCAAGACTTGCTCCCCTCTTTAGATTCGCTGCATACCCATCGGGGAACATCAACTGCATTTTCACCCACAAGATAATTTCCCTCATAGCTGGCCTTCCAAGATTGAACCATGCCTTCGGCTTCGTCCAGTTCTGCTTTCCTTTCAGTTATTTCATGTTTTGTAATGGCCTATCACATAGCGCCTCCAGATCGACTCTAGCCTTAGTATTATCCTTTGACTTCCCATCTATGCCGAACAATGTACCAAAAAGTGCCTCGGCGATATTCTTCTCAGTGTGCATCACGTCGATGGTGTGTGGGCAAAGGAGGTCTTTGAAGTAAGGCAGATCCCATAAGCATGTCTTGTGAGTCCAGGCGTGCTCAGAATTATACCCCTTGAAGTACCCTGGACGCTCTGGATCTGGCTCGAGAGCGTTTAACTGAGCCAGGGTCTGTTGGCCTGTCAACGCAGGTGGTGCATAGTTTTTGACAACTCTACCTCTGATGGAGTTCTTCTTGTCTTTCCTGAACTTATGGCGAGGATCCAGGAACTGCCTATGCATGTCGAAGCAAGAAAACTTGTGACCGGCCTGAAGCCAACGAAACTCAAGAGCTCCCTTGCATGTGGGACACGAGAACCTTCCATGCACACACCAGCCAACGAATAGCGCATACGCCGGCAAGTCATGCGTCGAGTACATGTACCAGACACGCATTATGAAGTTCCGTTTGCTATAGGCGTCGTATGTCTTGAACCCATTATCCCAGGCTTCTTGCAATTCGTCCTTAAGCGGCTGCATGTACACATTCATATTTTTCCCCGGATAGTTGGGCCCTGGAATTATCAACGTCAGGAAAATGTTCTTTCTTTGCATAATCTGTCCGGGGGGGAGATTGAGTGGAAAGACAAATACGGGCCAACAACTGTATTGGGTTGCCGTCATACCAAACACACTAAACCCATCCGTGCTGACGCCGACTCGAGGATGCCTTGAATCTGCCGCTTTGTTAGCATGTAATTCATCAAACTTTTTCCACGCAACACCATCCGATGTGTGTACCATCATCAGATTCCCATCAGCGTCTAGTTCGGTTCTTTTGCCTGTTTTGTGCCATGTCATCTGTCTGGCCGTCTCTTTGACCATGAAAAGACATTGAAGTCTTGGTACGATTGGCATATACCGAAGAACACTAACGGGGCTTTTGGTCTGTGTCTTCTCACCCATACCGTTGTCTACCACAACATACCTGGAAGACTTGCAAATGGGACAATAGTTCAAGCCGCATAGTCAAGCCTAAATAAGGCACATCATTTCTCACAGGCATGTATCTTCTCATAGGGCATCTTCAGTGCATGATGGATTTTGTCTGACTGGTACAGGTTTGCAGGCATTACATGGCCTTTGGGTAGAAAGCGTCCAAATACTGTCATCATTGCATTGTAGCATTCTCTGCCCAAGTTGAACTGAGCCTTCAGAGCCATTACTTGTGAGATGGCATCCAACTGACAAAGCTCAGTGTGCTCGTGGAGCGGACGTTTTGAAGACTCCAACATTTTATTGAAGGCCTTTGCAGATTCCTCCATCTCCTCGTCCGAATCCCGAGCATCATCATAGTCTTGCACCATGTTTTCCATCCCGGTACCATGCTCGTCGGTGCAACGACAATCCACCTTAGCTCGGTCACGTTGGGCAGACTCACCATGATATGTCCACACCGTATAATCGGGCGTAAAACCACTATTCTGCAGGTGTTTGCCCATTTCAGCCTCTGTCCTCTTTTCCCAATTGCCGCACCGGAAACAGGGGCACCAGGTTTTCCTCTGGCCATTTGCAAATGCGGCTTGCACAAACCCCTTGGTTTTTGTGAACCATTCAACGCTCCATTTGTTCTGACCAGTGTGACCGGTATACATCCACGCACGATCACTGATCTTGACTTTCAAAGCTACTGGACACACAACAAATATATATATAATTCACCATGTATATATATTCATCAGTTGATCTACTTTGTCAATTTTATTACGTCCATGCAAGCTACACTCTAATAGGTAATGATAGGTCCTAATCCCACCCCAGTATGTGTAGATTGGGTTCATTTTCCCATGCTATGCTCCGTATCCGACGCAAAATTTCGGCAATACCTCCCCGTTGTTCTCCTGATACACGTCTCTGCAATAAACAGAGAGGATGTGTACCCGGAGAACAACAGGGGAGGCACTGATGAAATTTATGCGTCGGATCCGGAGCAAAGCATATGGAAAAACGAAGCCAATCTGATAGAATCAAGGTTATAAATATAAAAATGCATGCATATTTATAACTATAATGCTTTCGAATGGGAGACACATATTGGTTACGCATACTAATGATTCAAGACATATATATAGCTAGCTATTCAAGGCACGAACACCGGAACAGAGAAAATAATTAATGGGGGAGGAGGACATGTCATTTGTTCTCACCCACGAACGAAGGGGCAGAGCTCGTCAAACGCACGGCAAGGTCGTCGAACACCAAACCTCGCAGCGATAAAACAACTGCACATTTAAATCTATCCGATCAACACAATTATATATGATGTTTTTCATAACAAAATCGAAAAATATTTGACCTAACTCATAATTCACAAATATATGACCTAACTCATAATTCACAAATATATAACAAAAATCTTTTTTCTACTTCTTTTACTTCTTTTCTTTTCTTCTTTTCTTCTTCTTCTACTTCTTCTACTTCTTTTCTTCTTCTTCTTTTTCATCTTTTTTCTACTTCTTTTACTTCTTTTCTTTTCTTCTTTTCTTGTTCTTCTACTTCTACTTCTTTTCTTCTACATATTCTTTTTTCTAACACTAACACTAAATCTTCTTCTTTTCTAACACTAACACTAACACTAACACTAACACTAACAATTAAACAGCAATTAAACAGCAAAAAAAGAAAAAACAGAAAGAAAAAAATACTCACCGGAGCCGGGGGCGATGCTGGCGCCGGGGTGGTGGGCGGGTGGGGTGGCGGCGGGGCTCCGGGGCAGTGGGCGGCGCCGGGCGGCGGGGGCGGGGCCGGCGGGATGGTGGGGCGTCGGCGTGTGGGGGAGGGGGCGGTGGTGGGGGCGGCACCGGGCAGCGGGGGCAGGGGCAATGGCGGGGGTGGCGCTGGGCGGCGGGATGGTGGGGCGTCGGCGGGTGGGGGAGGGGGCGGTGGCGGGGGCGGCGCAGGGCGGCGGGGGCGGGGGCGGTAGCGGGGGTGGCGCCAGGCGGCGGGGGCGGCACGGTGGGTGGATCTGGGCGTCGGGGAGGAGAGAGGGAGAAACAGAGAGAGTAACGGGCGGGGGGGGGGAGGGGTCGGCCGTTAGTTAGGTTAGCCTTTGCCATCCGCTTTTTGTTTATCTTTGTCGTATGCTGCGGACGGCAAAGAGGGGGGGCGTTAAGTTTTTTTGTTAGTGGGTGCCACCTCCCTCTTTGCCGTCAGCCAGCGGACGGTAAAGAAATGGCGGATGGCAAAGACCTTCTTTGCCGTCTGCCAGTTTTTTGCCGTCCGCTTCTTGGTAGCTGATGGCAAAGACCTTCTTTGTCGTCCGCTAGCTAACGGCAAAGAACTGGCAGACGGCAAATTCCCTGATTATAGTAGTGTATTACCTTAATAACACACCACATGATTACTATAGAGATAGATATGAACTATGTGTACTACATGAACTCGAATTCTATTTTTTGAATACACTTGATGTTGATTCCAAAAAATAGTACATTTGATGTACTAACTATATATACATAATCTAAACCATGTTCCATACGTACACCGTGTTTATCACACAAAGTATAGTGCCCCGCCCCCTACATTATGACAAGTATTTAGACCTGAGTTGCAAAAGCGACACATTAGCCCAAATTATAATCAATGTTCTACATTATGATATCTTCTTCAAGTATCCGTATCCAGTTTTTTATAATGAATTATGATTTTTGTTCGTCTTTTACACCTTCACGATCCTCTTCTATTTGTAGCTAGCTAGTGCTAACTTTCTATCATGCATGCACACGCCCGCCCCCCCTCACACACCCTTAGCGCCCCCTCCATCGCACACGTTCATTATTTCTCTTTAGGTCGTCCACCAGCGGTGTGTGTAGGCCCCGACTCCTTTCTGGCACACACCGGTCGACATACCTCTCTAGCCAAGTGTGCCTACAACAAACACATATATACTTCCCCTCTTCTCTTCTCATCGTCCATGCCCCCATATGTCCAATACGATTCCACATAGGTGCACACTCCCTCCCCTCTTTTCATTTATCACATGCTCGCACACTCCTCCCCCCTTGACATGGTAGGCCTCTCGCACCACCTCCTAGCCACACCCTCTCCCCCTGTCTGGCTCTTCGAACATTATTTGCTTCTAACACATGCAGGCGTGTGTATGAACTGATCTCCCTACATATAGCCAGGTCGACTATAATTCGTTTTCACCAAGCACCGATACACTTACCTCGCTAGTTATGTCTCTCCTTTTCTCGGACACACGACGATTGATCTTCCTATGTAGGTACACATGCTTTCCACAACCATATCTTCTCCCCTCATCATCCTTGAATACCTCCCGACCCGTCTCTCACACGCACGTGCATAGACAGACAGACATCCCCCGCCCTCTCTTATTGATATTGCACTCATACCCTCCGTTTGTCTAGCAGGCCTCTCCCACCATTTGTGAGACGCCACTCCACCACCAACCCTTCAACGCTCTACCTTTGTCTTTTTCCCAACCTTATTCCTCTGCTACACATATCCATGGATATCGATCGATCTCCCTCAATACATACCTAGGTCTCTCTCCTTCCCCACACATATACTAGTCGACCGGTCTCTACCCCCCCCCATACACACCAATAGTCGAACGTTGTAGGTAGGTATCCATGCCATAGAGAAGAACTGCACCTCTGCCCTCTCAAATTCCAGTAGGCCAGCCGCCCTGTATCTTTGACGTGGGCAAACATAAAATCGATGGCACTCTTTATCGATCGCGCAACCACACACTTCATCCCTATTTTCAATTCTATCGATATCTCACATCCATGACTCCGTTTCACACACATTGCATATGTTACGTTTTTCTGATTGAGATTTCATCAACACATTGCCTCTGTTTCGCACAAACCATCTCTCTCACACCCACCCACGTACATACCTGCACCTAAAGAAGAAGTGCATGTAGGATGCATGTACTCACGGATCATTCCCGTCCACCCCCGCGCGGGTACACGGTGGAGTTCGTTTCTGTATGAAAAGGCCGTCCACGTGATAATTTGACGCGTGTAGCGGTTGTTTACTCGAAGGAAGGTCGGGGTACCACGCCTAGATTATAAAATGATTGTCGTGGGGAAAATGGAAAAATGGGTTTGTCTCTCGTCACACCATCTCACACAAGGCCGCTGTGGCCTCTCTCTCTCAGCGTTGGTCAGTGATCCGGCCACATCCCGTCCACCGGCGAAAAGGGAGGATGTGCATCATCTCTCCATTCGACGGTGTTGAGGCAGCTCGTCCTGATCTACGGTACCCGCCGTTCTCTCTGACCAAGCTCCAGCGCGGTAGGGCCTTCGCCACTTGCTCGCTGCTGCAGTATGGGCAGATCCCGACCGCCGACGCCCTCCTACTAACATCTCGACGACCCTCCAGTACAGCTTCCTCCGGCCTTGCTCCACTGCCCATCTTCCCACGTTGCTGCATGTGGATCTTCTTTAGTTGTTTGCTTAAATCGTATCTCGGCCGGCGTACTTTCCATCTTGCAATCTCGTCCTCAAACCATTTTTGATAAACCACCATGTGCTATCTTTCCCTTTTTACATGGAACATGCTTCTTTTTTGTCGGCGTATGTGTCTTCAACTCGTGTTATTGGGCAGTAATTGTTTCCTTTCGACCTCCTTTTGCAAACAGGGCTATCCATTTTCACCTCGTTGCTATTGCGACCTTTTGGTGAACTGCACAAATCACTTTTCTGAAGAGTGTTTTGTGCAGTTCCGTCCGGGTATATTGGTCCCCATTGTATTTCGTGCCAAATTTTGACCATAAATTAAACTAACAAAATGTTCACGCATGTCAACAAACATTATTTTTTTGAAAATTATGTTCAAATACGAATCCAATGAGATATTTTTTCTTGACATGCATTAACATTTTGTTAGTTAAATCTTTAGTCAAAATTTGGCACAAACTACAAAAAGGACCTATAAACCAGGACGGAGGTAGTAGCCAGCAGCTGGCTATACTATTAATGCTCTTTAGATGAGGTGCTAAGTGCATTAAATGGCTTAGTAACTCAAGTCTTCAATGCATAGGTGCTTAGTTTATTGGTGCCACATCATATTTTATGCCTACGTGGCAGGCTTAGCAGCTGGCTACTTCTGGGCCCTCCTGACCAAGGGCGTCGTCGCCAACCAGGCACTCACCTCCGGGCTCCGGCAACACCATGGCCGCACTTGTTGCGCAGAACGCCAACAATATCTACTTGTTCGTCGGTGCCGGACAGATACACACTAACACACCAACTGCAGGGTCGTACGTACACTGATCGATGCTTGTTATAACTTCCCTTTTTTAGTTAAACTACATGGTCACTCTTAACCTGTCTCATTTCGGTTGGCTTCGCAAGTGGTAAACCAAATGCAACAGAATTATTACACATCAACTGGTAAAACGAGTGCGCATGAGATGTCCGGTGAGCTCAAATCTTTTTTTGCGGGAATCTGGTGAGCTCAAATCTGTTACGTGATACTGAAATAGTAGATTTGGTTTCCCTAGTCATGTAGTAAAAAGACAAAACATATTTTAGTCACATAATATATCAGGGGTAGAATGGTATTTTCATGTTAGACTTAACACTGTTATGTGGCAAAATTGACGGAGTGTCATGAAGGGAACAAAATAAAAATTGTGTGTCAAAAGGGGAAATGATATTTTTTAGGGCCAAAAAAGGAAGCAAGATTAAAGAAAGGGCCAAATAAGTAATTCTCTTCATGATATTTCCCCGTCCAGACCGATTCCAAGTTGGCTTCTCACCTTCTTGGCCCAACAAAAACCCCTCCTCCCTCCTGCGCGCGCTTCCCGCCCGGCGCCAGCTGAGCCCGCCGCTCCACATTGATGGCAAGTCAGGGTGACGCAACCTCTCACTGCTTCCGCCGTCGAAGCAGCGCGCCGACCGAGAGCACCGCCCGCTGCACGCCCGGCATTTCAGACTACATAGTGGATAGTAACTTTAGAGCAAGTACTACAATTAGATGACATAAGCAGGCTATAAGGATTTAAATATAGTATTTGTGCTTAGTTGAAGGAGAGAGAAGAGAAGCGGATTGTAAACGTGTAGCCGGTTGTACTCCAACATACTTTGTGAGACAAAAGGTGGGGCCATTATTAATGATATTGTATTTATACTAAAGGGACTAACGAACGCCTTAGTTACTCCGTTTTTTTGAGACAAACCTTGGTGGGGCTATTATTGACTTTTTTTGAGCTATTATTGAGTTGGACGTGGGGTTTGGGGGCCAAAGGCCTACTATTATACTCGCACGACCGACCTGACATGCTCTACCCTAGCCGCCGCTGTATCATATGGTTTCGCACCGTTCCAGATCTTAGCGCCACCACGAAATTCTTCTCCAGCCCTCCATCCGGCGTGCACCGCGAGAAGGGACAACAATCCTCCGAACCCCGCCTTTCATGATCCTGTATGGGAGAGGGGCGATCAGGTTTTGGGGGAGCACACTTCTGTGACTGCTGCCAGCGATGACTTCCTCAATGACAGCCTTCTTCCCCAACCTCGGTAACCTCTTCACCAACGACATGAGTGACAACATCAACCACATCGATTCTGCTCCTGCTGTACAGTATGTGATTCTGTCCTCCTGGTTTAGTCTGCATCATTACTTTGATGTTTGCAATTGTCGTCATGATCTATTTACTGCTGATTCGGATTAAATCTGATACTAAATTGCTCATATATTCAACAATCCAATCCAAAAACCCGATTATAGGCAATTTACTCCGAGTGGTTTTGCTGCGCTTTTGAAGCCGCCTACTTTTAAGGGGTTGCAATATAAAAGGTGGCGCACAAGAGTAGTATATTGGTTTTAGATCATGTACTGCTATGACGCCACTAAGGGTAAGCCTGAGGGCGATCTTAATCCTACACAGCAGGAAGCTTTTCGAACATGGATACCCTCTTCAAAGCCGCCCTGCTGAGTGTTCTTGACGATTCCATTGTGGATTCATATATGTCGTTTGACAGTGGCAAAGACATGTGGGCTGTGCTCGAGGCCACGTTTGGGCCCTCGAACGCTGACAACGAATTGTACGTCATGGAGCAATTCTGTGACTACAAGATGACTAATGAGCGCTCTGTTGTTTAGCAGACTCATGAGATACAATCACTCTCTAAGGAACTTGAGTACTTTAAGTGTGTGTTGCCGGACAAATTTGTTGCTGGGACCATCATTGCCAAGCTTCCACCTTCGTGGAACAATTTTGCTACTTCTCTGAAAAACAAGAGACATGAGTTTTCTGTTTTGGATCTCATTAGCACTCTTGATTTTGAGGAGAAGGCGAGAGCAAAAGACACACGTGCTCGGGTTGCCGAGGGAGCTTCTAGTGCCCACATGGTACACAAGAAGAACTTCCAGCCCAACCAGCTCCACAACAACAAGAACAAATCTCAGGGGAAAGGCAAGTTTGATGCAAAGAACAAGCCGTCACATTCTACCAACTTCAAGAAGAATTCTCATAACGGGAAGGGATACAAATCTCAATTTTGGTAGCACCGCACAAAATTTATATGGCTGCATCTACCTGCTGTCAGCTAACCTCATGGTGCTTTAGGTATTCCTACATTCGTAACTAGGTACAATGACCACCGCAAGATGAAATTAGCTTATTCGTACATTGACTTGCTGAATGCAGTGCGGAACGATCCTGCCATGTGTGGAGGAGCAAACAAGCAGTGCAGCCGAAGGTGGAAATCAACCAAGGACTTATGAAATTATATGTAATCTTCCTCAGGCAGGTCAGTATCCCCTTCGTCCAGATGATCGTGTTTTGTCATGCCGAGCTATTGATATGTCCAATGCAGAACGCAAAAGAAGAGAGCGATTCTTGGGAAAAAGCGAGTAGTTAGTGCAGCGGGCCTTATAAACACGAACAGCTCGCTCTCCCGCTTCCGTCTCCCCACCCAATCTCCCCCGCTCCCCAATCTTCCTCACTCGTCCAGAAAACCCTGCTCACCTTCTTCCTCACTCATACAGAAAACGCCTGCTCCTCTTCTTCCACTCCTACAGAAATCCCCAGCCCTCCTTCTTCCCCACTCGCACTGCCACTAGGCTCGTCTCTGGCTACTCTGCTCAAACCCGTGAGCTTGGCGCGACGCCCACAAGGAAAATGGAGTCGTCTGGCCCCAGCTCCAAGAAGATGAGGCTCCCGCCAGCGGCGACGCCACTTGTAGATCCCGCACCCGGTAGCGCGGGGAGAAGCGGTGAGCCCCCCCCCACCCGGATCTAAGGAACCGGTAGAATCTCCGGTGGACCGCATCAGCGATCTCCCGGGCATCATCCTTGAGGAGATCATCTCGCTTCTCCCCACCAAGGATTGCTGCCGCACACAAGTCCTCTAAACTCAGTGGCGCCCTCTATGGCGCACCACGTCCCTCAATCTCGACTGTCGTGAGATATCTGTCCTTCCTGAATTTGATCTCCTCGGAGCCATCGTCTCTTCTCACCAGCAGGGCCCCGTTCAATGCCTCTGCATCCCGACAAGCTACCTACTGTCCATACCCGGCAAGGTGGACGCTTGGCTGACATCCCCTGAATTCGGAAAACTCCAGTAGTTTGAGTTCTACCATTACCACGAAAGTTCAATATCACGAACATACCAAGAATTAGTGCCCACACCACCGTTGTCCATCTCACGGTTTTTCTTCTCTCTCCACACCGCCACTTTCGCCCGGTGCCATCTACTAGACGATCTGGTACAAATGCTTCGACTCCCACTGCTAAAAAAACTTTCACTTGTGGTGGTTTATCTGTCGGAGGCCTCACTGCACAGCATCATCCACTCCAGTTGCCCTGCCCTGGAGCGTTTGCTGATTGTGTTGGGAATAGAAATCAGTATCAATTTTCTCCAAATAAAGTCGCCTCACCTTAAAAGCATTGGAATTTGTTTTAAAGGACAGTAGCTCATCATCGAAGATGCCCCTTCACTTTAAAGGTTGCTCCTTCATAATTGTTATACACCTTCAGAAATAATTGTCGTCTCTGCGCCCAAACTGGAGACATTGGGTGTAACTCGTGACCCGTTTAATAATCACAAGGAGTTGGTGTTTGGCTCCTCACTTTTTCAGGTACCATATATTATCATCTACACATTTGTAATCATATGCTGCAGTTTTCATTTGTGCGCATAAGTTTTATATCATCTTGGAGTACACTTTGGGTACTAATATTATGTTATATGCTCAATGAAGAGTTCGTCCATTGATAGCCTATCAATGTTGCTGGATTCTGTCAAGATCATATATATCAGAATGTATAGTTTGATCTGGACATAATTATTGGCTTGCTGCAATGCTTTCGATCTCTGGAGAATTTATACATACAGGTGATGATTTCATGCACATTGAAAGCCCATATATATTGTACTAGAATTAACTGTTCAATCTTCATGTCTACTTAGGCAGAACCACATGGAGAAAAACATATAACCAATCATTGGCGTAATAAGCACAAGGATTTTCTCAGTTCTCATGACATTCGTTTGAGGACAATAACGATGGGACAATATGCATCCAACTAGGCAAACAGAAGTTTTGTCACATTCTTCCTGTTGAATGCGAGGTTACTATTGTCCATGAGGCTTAATTTTTACAGCAAGAGATTTCTCATGGACGAACATGTTGAACAGCAAAAAAAGAAGTTTCAGGTGGACAAATGGGCTTCTAAACGTGCTCGGCTTCTATTTACAATAAGTTGTAGACATCCTGAAATAAATTTTTTTGCACAGGATGTTGATTTTATGGATCAGACCGATCCATTTGTTTGTGACTGGAAAAAAGAGTGGTTGGGTTAGATGTTACTGTCATGTTCAATCTGGGTTTTGTCTAAAAATTTGATGCACAATTAATCCTTGGGCTTTTTGTACCATTTGTATGCTTGACTTGCATGTTGTTGCCCTCATACTCCCGTCCACCTGCCACTACACCGCCGCATCTTCCATGGCTGCTGTTCATTCCCGTCTGAGGCCTTGCCGTCGTTTTCCGCCTTGGTTAGCTCGCTGTGCCCACCTCCGTCTGGCGTTGTCAACATGGTCAACAACCAAGAGGAATCAGGAGATGACTGCACGTGGAGAGACTGACAGTAGGGACCCACCAGGGTCATTGCATTTTGCAAGCAGGTGCCTTGTTATTACAAGCCAAAAAAAATACTTCCTCCTAATTGTTTGACAACTAGGTTCCACGCCATTGTCAATGTAGTCAATAAACGAGAAAATTACACAACGAGTGGATAACACCAGGGACCCAGCAGCTCGACCAATTGTTTTTCAGTTTCAGAGACGGAGCTCAACTACGCGCTGTGCGGGGGCTGTGGCCCGTCTAGCCCACGCTTACGCTTTTATTAAGCACATGACGAGCCCAGTTGATATATTTTTTCTTTCTGAAATTGGCTAGCCCAGTTCTTTTTTTGGAGAATACCAAAACCGAGGCCTACTTGCTTTTCTCAGCATGCTGGGCTGCAAATCTTTCAAGACGAGGAGGGATGTAAGTAGTATGAAATGGGCTTCCCCAGAAAACGGGCTATAAGTTGTAAGAAATGGGTTGTAAATTTTTAAACCAAAGCCAACCGGCAATTGCATTAAAATATCATTTTTTTTCCAGGATTTCTCTACTCTCTACTCTTATAAAACCAAAGCCAACTGGCAATTACATTAAAATATCATCTTTTCTCCCACAAGATAAACTACTCATACAAATGCATCTTCATGTTCCGTGCAACGAACGGGCATCTTGCCAGTTAAGATTCTAAATTTCATTCATTTTTTTGCGGAGAATTGTTTTTTGAATTTTATTTTGATATAATTTTTTGAAAATTATTTTTAACGTGACTCGAAATTTTGTGATTAAAAGAGTTCGGACCCCACCGAAATATGCAAATTTTCGTTGAATTTTTTAGCAGTGCCCAGAATTTATGGTCTGTAATACTAATAAAAAGAATATGGGCTTCAAATATCCTTAAGAATTAGCAAATGGGCTGTAAATTATTGAAAATAATGGCTAATGGGTTGTATGCTATTTTCCACAGATTTGGAGGCTGACTTCTGGGCCTACTAGGTTGACGATAACGCTTTTTTTTGACGCGTACGCAAGGCTTTGTCAACTTAGTCAACACACAGCAGTTACTGTTGGATGTCCATCCAACGGCCGCCGTGCTTCTTCAATCTTTGATCTTCCTACTCCAGCCGCCCAAACTAGCGCCGGCGGGACTTCCTGCTCCCTCCTCCCGTGGCTGGCTGTGCTGCCGCCAGGCCATCCCTCTAACTACCCACACATCCTGTTATTTTCCGGCGACGTCGGCCTCACCCCGCAGCCGACCAGTCAGCGCTCGTTCTCCCCTTAGCGTGGGCATCCACTGTGGTGGCTTCGCCGGCTCCGGGTGGTTCTCTTCCTGGGCCTCGCCCTCATCCATCGCGTTTGTGCTCTCGGTGCGGCGAGGTCAACATGGTCAACAAACAACAACCATCGGAAGAGGCTGACAGTAGGGGCCCAACAGGAAAATGCCTCCTTATTACGTGCAAAATAATGATTCCTCCACCTGATAGCTGGGACCCACTGGAAGGGTCTCTGTATTTCATGAAAAAAACGTTCCCCCGCTGTCAGCTCGGACCCATCGGAAATACCTCCTTATTACGCACAAAAAAATGAATACTCCCCCTGCTAGCTGGGACTCACCTTGGTGGGAGGCTGACTTGTGGGCCTACTAAGTTTACGGGGACGGAGGGCTTTGTCAACTTAGTCAATATGAACGATTCTAGCTCTAGTGACCGTACGATGTCCATCCAACGGCCATAGTGCTTCTTCAACCTCCGGTCTTCGTGCTCCAGCCGCCCAAAGCAGCGCCGGTCGTGCCGCATGCTCCTGCCTCCCATGGCCGGCTGTGATGCCGCGGAGGCCTCACCGCCCCCTACTACTCACACCGCTGGCCAGGCCATCCCTCTACTCACCCACACCCCCTGTTATTCTGCGGCGACGACAGCCTCACACCGCAGCCGAACTAGTGAACCCTCGTACTCCTCTTCGCGTGGCATCCACTGCTGCGTCTTCCCCAGCTCCGTGTCGTCCCCTTCCTAGGCCTTGCCGTCGTCCACCGCCATGGTGCTCTCGGCACGGCGTGGTCAATGTGGTCAACGACCGACTTCCATTGGAAGAGTACTGTGCGTGGAGAGGCTGACAGCTGGGTCCATGGTGGCCGCAAGGAAGTGCCTCCTTATTAAGTGCAAAATAATTATTCCTCCACCTGACAGTAGGGACCCACCAGACGGGCCACCATATTTCGCGAAAAAAACGTTTCCCACCTGACTGCTGGAACCCACCATCTACATCTTCACATGCAAGGAAGTGCGTCCGGGCAAAAAAAAAAACGATTCGCCACCCTGACTGCTGGGACCCACCAGCTACATCTTCGCAGGCAAGGAAATGCCTGACAGTCGGGACCCGCCTGGTCGAAGCGTACGTAGCATTGTCATTCTGGTCGCGAACGTGTACGTACATATATACTGGTCGATGTAGAGGCGCGCACGTGTCGTAGTAGAGGCGCGTACGTGTCGTAGTAGAGGCGCGCACGTAGCATGTACACATACGTACAGCAGCCAGGGTGCACGAAAGAAAATACGGCCACATATGTGTACATACGTGCAGGGTCTCGAATGCCTACTCGCGCATACGTATGGCGAGGGCTCGTGTACATGGCTGGGTCGGAACGGAGAAACAGCGTCGTTGTCGTGTTCATGGGGAGGCAACGGAATGCGTCGTGTTCATTGGAAGGCAACAGAATGCGTTGTGTTCATGGGGAGGCAACGGAACGCGTGGGAGCCAACTGGCTGGGTCAGAACGGAATGCGTCGTCGTGTTCATCGAGAGGTCTTGGACGGAACAAGCGATGGAAACGAGGCCTGGCGTACCGCAGAACGGAGGAAACGGCCTTGTGTTCGACCGGCCACGTTCGAAACGGGATCCTGTTCATCGGGAGGGGTCTGGCGTACCGCAAAACGGAGGAAACAGACCTCCTACGGTCGAAACGGGGGTCCTGTTGATCGGGAGGGGTGTGGCGTACCGCAAAACGGAGGAAACGGACATCCTACGGTCGAAACGGTGGTCCTGTTGATCGGGAGGGGTGTGGCGTACCACAAAACGAAGGAAACGGACTTGGGTTGGAGCGCTACAGTCGAAATGGGGGTCCTTATCATTGGGAGGGGTGTGGCGTACTGCAAAATGGGACTCCACGGGATACTGTTAATCTCCACCATTGACCTCCTCCAGCCTCCACGTGCTACCGTCGACCTCCTCCAGCCTCCACGGGCTCCTGTTCATCCAGCCTCCACCGCGCGCTACTCCACCGGCTACTGTTCAACCACCCCTCCACGGGCACCCCTCCACCGTCTAGTGTTCATCCAACCCTCCACACCACGGGGTCCTGTTCAACCACCCCTCCACCGTCAACTGTTCATCCAGCCCTCCACACCACGAGGTCCTGTTCAACCACCCCCCCACGGGCACCCCTCCACCGTCTACTGTTCATCCAGCCCTCCACACCACAGGGTCCTGTTCATCCAGAGGCAACGCCACCGCTCACTGGTCATCCACCCCCCCCCCCGCCGCAACACTCACTGTTCATCCAATCGATCGGCTTTAGTTAGCAGCAGTAGCGAAGGAATCGCTCGATCGGGTTCGGTTAACAGCCATCGATCGATCGCTCGGGTTCAGTAACGCGTAGCCTGCAGTGCAATCGCTTGGGTTCAGTTAGAGCCCAACGCCTCGCTCGGGTTCAGTTAGAGCCAACGCCTCACACACACGCGCTTACGTGTACGAGAGAAACGTACATCGCTCATCCCCCGACCTCCCACCGTAACCGGGAACTCCCCGAAATTTTCCTCCCCCTCGCTTCTACCATGGTTTTTTCTGTCATGGACGGCCCAAAGAATGTCATGCAGCTGCGTCTCCGGCCCGCCCAGGATGAAAAGCCCATTTTCTGTCATGATTTTTTGTCATAGAAGTAGGAGCCCACCACATCTATGATGATACCGGGTTTTGTCACAATTATCGTCATAGAAGTGTCATATGTATGATAGAATTTTTTTTCGTTCGGCCCAAAATGTCACGGATGTGTCTTTTTTTTGTAGTGCTTTATCCCATGCAACAAGATAGACGATGCTTCACATATTGCCAATATCTTTTGTTGGGAAATCTTGCGCCTACATGGAGTGCCCAAGACGATCGTCTCGGACCACGACGTCAACTTCTTGAGTTACTTTTGGAAAACTCTATGCGCCAAGCTCATAATCAAGCTCTTGTTCTCTTCGGCATACCATCCCCAAACCGACGACCAAACGGAGGTGACGAACCGTACACTCTCCACTCTACTTCGTGTGTTGATCAAGAGGAACATCAAGGAGTGGGAAGAGTGCCTACCCATCGCCGAGTACGCCTACAACCGCGCAAGACATTCGACAACCGGCAAGTCCCCATTCGAGGTTATCTACGGCTTCAACCCGTTGTCCCCATTGGACATTCTACCTCTTCCCCTACAAGAGCGCACCAACATGAACGCGAGTGCACGAGCAAGCTACCTCAAGAAGATGCATGAGGATACAAGGCACACCATCAAGCGTGAAGTACAACGACTCACGACCAAGCTCAACATCAACAAGCAACCCATGATATTCAACATTGGAGATCTCGTGTGGCTACACCTTCGCAAGGACCACTTCCCAAACTTCTACCACAAGCCGATGGACCCTTCAAGGTGCTAGCACGCTACAACAACAACAACGCTTACAAGATCGACGTCCTGAGCGACAAGTACAACATGAGCGACATCTTCAACGTCAAAGACCTCTCGCCATGCCATGGTGACGAAGATTTTGATCCAAGGTCGGATCTTTCCCAAGGGGGGGGGAAGATGATGTGGAGCATCCCACGATCATCCCCATGGACGCATCTACATCTCCTAGAACACCACTTGGACCTATGACAAGAGCACGTGCAAGAGCTCTCGAAACCGAGGTGACATCACTCCTCTCACAACTCCCTTTCGAATCACAGGAGACATGGCTACTACCTCAAACGGAGACGCTTTGCATACTCAGGTACCAAGGAGTTAGCCATGGAGAAGCTAGGAAGCAAGGAGAATCAGAAGCGGAAGACATACGCGAAGACGGAGATGAAAACAGCCAAGTCCCAGGCTGGCCGGACGATTCGGACGAGGGCTCGGACGATCCGGACAGAGCCTGGACAATCCGGACCCCTGTACGGACGATCCGGCGAACTCACCCCACGACTCACGAAGCTGGACCCCGAAGCTGGACCATCCGGACGACCACCCGGATCATTCATGCACCAACCGGACATCCGGACCCCCATCCGGACATCCGGAACAACGCCGCCACCGCCAGCGTCATCAACTCATCTGGGCCATCTCCCGGATCATCCGTACCAAGCCCGGATCATCCTGCTCCCCACCCGGATCATCCGGACCCCGCCTGCGTGCATGTGTTGGGCTGAGGCCCATGTACCCCTTCGCCCCCTTAGCCTATATATTTGACTCCTTCACCTCTCTTCTAGACTTAGCATTGTGATAGCTCATACTTTGAGATAGAGCCTTGCTCATCCATCCGGATCTACTCCACCACGAGGGACCGGCACCTCTTTGGAGAAGATCCTCGTTGGACTCAAGACTTGCTTTCGGAGAAGACCCTCTTCAAGACCTCCTCACAGAGAAGAACCGATTACCCTATGTATCGTCCTTTGTTGGATTTGGATCTTGTATCACTTTCTGTCTCGATGATCTAGCACATGTGTGACTTTATTCTTGTTCGTTGAGTGTTCTCTCGTGTTTTTCCCTTGTTCCCCTCCTTGTGTTCTTCGTGTTCTTGGTAGGATTCCCCTCCAAACGTGAAAGATCGGCCTCTAGGGTTCTACCCTACATCACCTTTTATGAGTTTACTAGAGAGAACCCTACTATCATAGACTGCGACGTTTAACAATCAGACTCACATAGGTGTGTTCTTCAAAAGATGTTCTGCAAGACAACATCTCTGCTTAAAAGAGCCACTTAGAATACATAAAGATATACATCAACCTGCCATGCATATTAGGAGAGTATGGCATCTTCACGGAGTGGTATTTTTAGTAGTAAGGATACTCTCCTCTCAGTTGACCTACAACTTGTCTTCCACATCAAATTCACGGGATCTCCGATCACAAAGAATAGGTTACCACTGTGAACAACTCATATTGTGGGTCTCATACCCATCTCCCTCGATGCATTAACTATCACATTACGTGATAGACCCTTAGTAAAAGGATCTGCTAGATTTTTAGATGTTTGGATATAATCCAATGCAATAACTCCAGAGTTTCTCATTTTCCTGACAGACATTAACCTTCTCTAAACGTGTCTTGATGACTTCATGTTATCCTTTGAGATGCTCACTTTTGTGATCACAGTTTGATTGTCGCAGTTCATAAGGATACCTGGTACCTGTTCCATATAAATTTCCTCTTCCAACTCTCCATTTAGGAAAGCAGCCTTAACATCCATTTGATGAACGGGAAGACCATGTGAGGCAGCTAGTGAAAGTAGTACTCGAATAGTGGTCAGTCGCGCCACAGGTGAGTAAGTATCAAAGAAGTCTTCACCTTCCTTTTGGGTATAAGCCTTAGCCATGAGCCGTGCCTTGTACTTCTCAATAGTACCATCAGGCCTAAGTTTATTCTTGAATACCCATTTGCACCCTATAGGTTTGTACCCATAAGGATGATCAGTTATCTCCCAAGTTTCATTTGCCAAGATGGAATCCATCTCACTACAGACCGCTTCCTTTCAGTAGTCAGCATCTTCAGATGCATAGGCCTCTGAAATAGATCTGGGAGTGTCATCTGTTAGATAGACAAGAAAATCATCACCAAAGGACTTTGCAGTCCTCTGTCTCTTGCTCCTAGTAGGAGCTTCATTGTTCTCCTCCACAGGATTTTCAAAGTGTTCCATAGAAATGGCAGGTTCAATAATTGTAATTGGTTCCTGATTCGATGAACTAGGCATCTCCTGATTAGATGAGGTAGCCATATCCTTCATGGGAAAGATATCTTCAAAGAAAGTCGCATCATTCGACTCCATGATCGTACCGACATGCATGTCAGGTACCTCATATTTTACAACCAAGAATCTATAACCAATGCTATGAAAAGCATATCCCAGGAAAACACAATCCATAGTCTTTGGTCCTAGCTTGCACTTCTTTGGAATTGGCACATTGACTTTCACCATACAACCCCAGGTTCGTATATAAGAGAGTTTTAACCTTTTCTTCTCCCATTCCTTGAATGGAGTAATCTCTTTGTTCTTTGTGGGAACTTGGTTTAGGACATGACATGCCATCAATATTCCATCCCCCCACCATGCCTTGGAGAGACCCGTTGTGTCTAACATAGTGTTAACCAAATAAGTTAGAGTACGGTTCTTTCTTTCGGCCACCCCATTTGACTGAGGTGAATAGGGAGGCGTCCTCTCATGGATTATACCATGTTTCGCACAAAAGGAATCAAATTCATTTGAGAAATACTATCCACCACAATCGGACCTAAGCCTCTTGATCTTTCGACCAAGTTGGTTTTCCGCTTCAGCTTTATAGATCTTGAAATAGTTCAAAGCATCATCCTTTGATTTCAGAAGATACACATGATAGTATCTAGTGGAGTCATCAATCAATGTCATAAAATACTTATTTCCACCTTTTGTCAACACACCATTCATTTCACAAAGATCTGAATGTATGAGCTCTAGTGGTGCAAGATTTCTTGTTTCCGCAATCGCATGAGACTTACGAGGTTGCTTAGCTTGCACACACACACTTGACACTTAGATCCCTTGACAGTGGTGAAACTAGGGATTATGTTCAATTTTGCTAGTCGCGACATGCAACCAAAATTAACATGACAGATATGCGAATGCCACACATTTGATTCACTATGGTTGCAAACATGATTAACAACTTTATTGCAAACATCTGACAAGGGTAAACGAAATGGGCCTCTTGACTCATAGCCTTTACCAACAAACGTTACATACTTGGTATTACAAATTTATTTAAATCAAAGACAAGCTTGTAGAAATCTCTACATAGAAGAGATCCGCTAACAAGATTTTTATTGATGGAGGGGACATACTGCACGTTCTTCAGCCGCACGATCTTCCCCAAAGTAAACTTCAGATCGACCGTGCCAACACCATGAATAGAAGCACTTGGATCATTGCCCTTCAGCACGGTGGAAGTCCCTGCTATCTGATAAGACGAAAACATGGAAATATTACCGCATACATGCACATTAGCACCGGTGTCAATCAACCAATCAGGAGAATGACATACTGAAAGAATAGTGGGAAATATACCATACCCAGCATCCTTCATGTCAGTGTCTCCAATGACAACATTAGTGGTCTTACTGCCTTTCCCAATATGACGCTTGTCATAGCGATTAGGGCAACTAGGAGCCCAATGATCAGGATCTCCACACACATGACTGTTGGGAAACACGGTAATTTCAAAAAAATCCTATGATCACGCAAGATCTATCTAGAAGATGCATAGCAATGAGAGGGGAGAGTGTGTCCACGTACCCTCGTAGACCGAAAGCGGAAGCGTTTAGCAACGCGGTTGATGTAGTCAAACATCTTCGCGATCCAACCGATCCAAGTACCAAACATATGGCACCTTCGCGTTCAGCACACGTTCAGCTCGATGACGTCCCTCGTGCTCTTGATCCAGTTGAGAACGAGGGTGAGTTTCATTAGCACGACGGCGTGGCGACGGTGATGATGATGTTACTGGCGCATGGCTTAGCCTAAGCACTACGGCGATATCATCGAGGTGTGTAACTATGGAGAGGGGTACCGCACACTGCTAAGGCAAAACATGGCGTGTCTTTGGGGTGCCCCTTGACCACGTATATAAAGGAGGGAAGGAGAGAGGTCGGGCCCTTATGGGTGCGCTTAGAGTCTGGAGTCCTACTAGGACTTCGAAGTCCTAGTAGGAATCCCTTTCCCTTTTGGAGTAGGAGAGAAGTAAAGAGGGAAAGAGAGAGGGATCCAATTCGGACCCATGTGGGGGGTGCACGCCACCTACCCTTGGCTTGCCTCCTCCTTTCCCGTATGGCCCAATAAGGCCCATTACTTCTCCCGGTGAATTCCCGTAACTCCTAGTACTCCGAAAAATACCCGAATCAATCGAAACCTTTCCGATGTCTGAATATAGGCTTCCAATATATCAATATTTATGTCTCGACCATTTTGAGACTCCTCGTCATGTTCGTGATCTCATCCGGGACTTCGAACAAACTTTGGTCATCAAAACACATAACTCATAATACAAATCGTCATCGAACGTTAAGCGTGCGGACCCTACGGGTTCGATAACTATGTAGACATGATCGAGACATATGTCCGATCAATAACCAATAGCAGAACCTGGATGCTCATATTGGCTCCTACATATTCTATGAAGATCTTTATCAGCCAAATAGCATAACAACATACGTTGTTCCCTTTGTCATCGGTATGTTACTTGCCCGAGATTCAATCGTCGGTATCACCATACCAAGTTCAATCTCATTACCGGCAAGTCTCTTTACTCGTTCTATAATACTTCATCCCGGAATTAAACCATTAGTCACATTGCTTGCAAGGCCTATAGTGATGAGCATTACCGAGAGGGCCCAGAGATACCTCTCTGAAACACGGAGTGACAAATCCTAATCTCGATCTATGCCAACCCAACAAACACCTTGGGAGACACATGTAGAGCATCTTTATAATCACCCATTTACGTTGTGATGTTTGATAGCACACAAAGTGTTCCTCCGGTATCCGGGAGTTGCCTAATCTCATAGTCTGAGGAACATGTATAAGTCATGAAGAAAGTAGTAGCAATGAAACTGTAACGGTCATAATGCTAAGCTTACGAATGGTTCTTGTCCATCACATCATTCTACTAATGATGTGATCCCGTTCATCAAATGACAACACATGTCTATGGTTAGGAAACATAACCATATTTGATTAACGAGCTAGTCAAGTAGAGGCATACTAGGGACACTATGTTTTGTCAATGTATTCACACATGTACTAAGTTTCCGATTAATACAATTCTAGCATGAATAATAAACATTTATCATGACACAAGGAAATAAATAATAACTTTATTATTGCCTCTAGGGCATATTTCCTTCAGTTCCCACTTGCACTAGAGTCAATAATCTAGTTCACATCGCCATGTGATTTAACATGAATAGGTCACATCTGTATGTGATTAACACCCATAGTTCACATTGCCATGTGACCAACACCCAAAGGGTTTACTAGAGTCAATAATCTAGTTCACATCACTATGTGATTAACACCAAAGAGTACTAAGGTGTGATCATGTTTTGCTCGTGAGAGAAGTTTGGTCAATGGGTCTGTCACATTCAGAGTCGTATGTATTTTGCAAATATTTTATGTTTACAATGCTCTGTATGGAGCTACTCTAGCTAATTGCTCCCACTTTCAATATGTATCCACATTGAGACTTAGAGTCATCTAGATCGGTGTAAAAACTTGCAACACCGTAACTCTTCACAACAAACTTTTTATCACCTCCATAACCGAGAAATACTTCATTAGTCCTCTTAGGTAACTAAGGATAACTTTGACCGCTATACAGCGATCCACTCTTGGATCACTATCGTACCCCTTTGCCAAACATATAGCAAGACACACAACTGGTCTGGTACATAGCATGGCATACTTTATAGAACCTATAACTGAGGCATAGGGAATACTTTCATTCTCTTTCTATCTTCTGTCGTGGTCGGGCTTTGAGTCTTACTCAATTTTACACCTTGCAATACAGACAAGAACTCCTTCTTTGACTGATCCATTTTGAACTCTTTCAAAAACTTTTCAAGGTATGTATTCATTGAAAAACCTTATCAAGCGTCTTGATCATCTCTATAGATCTTGATGCCCAATATATAAGCAACTTCATCGAGGTCTTTCTTTGAAAATGTCACATCCTAGTAAGCCATGCATTAGAGTGTTGCATCATGTTTACTCTTTCATCAGAAACTTGAAATGGGGATCTGTGAAACCCTCAGAATCTTTTTGAAAATGATCCAAATAAAAATTTCTCCAAAAAGGTCCAAGAAAATGCTCATGTTGCTCTCTGAAAATATTGGACAGAGATAAAAATCAAACCAATATTTTTAAGAGCTCACAGGTATTTATTTTGGGCATTTGGAATTAATGCATAATTATTTGCATTGGAAATATATTATTATATGTCCAAATATTATGCCATTTATAAAGGAGCTCTGGAATAATATATATAGCTCCTGCAAAAATTGGCATAAGTTAAATAAATGATTTAATATATTTTTTAAATCAAAACAAATGTCAGAAATTAGAAAACAGAAAATAATTAACAGGAGGAGCTTACCTGGGCTCCTCCACTGTGCGGCCCAGCCAGCTGGCCGGCCCAGCCAGCAGCCGGCCCAGCCCATCTCCCTCCTCTGTCGTCTTCGTCCCGACAGAGGGAGGGGAGTGTGGCCGGCGCGCGCGCGCGCCACCGCGCCACGCCACCTCTCTCCCTGCCTGCCTGCCCTCCCCTCCTCGCCTCGATGCCCTGGACGACGCCACGCCTCCCCCCTGCTCTCTCTCACTCTCCCCCGGCTCTTCCTTCCTCTCCCTCGCTCTCTCTCTCACACGGCCGAACACCACCGTCGCCGCCGTTCGCCATAGCAGCCATCTCCGGCCACCCCTCGCTCCCCCGACTAGCTCAGAAGCTCCGCCACGACCCCCTCTTCCTCCCCACCGCTCCACAGCTCCCCGGAAGCCCTGCATCGCCGCCACGTCGCCGTTCCCCTCTTCGGGCTCCGACCATCGTCGCCGTCGAATTCGTCGTCTCCAGCGCGTCCCCGAGCCCGCTAACCATCCCTGCAGCTCCGCGGTGAGCCCCCGGATCGTTTCCCCCTTCTCCCCTGGTCTCTCCCGACCTCTAGGCCCTAGCCCCACCTTGGCCGAGAGCTCCACGCCGCCGGCGATGTCGCCGCCGTGGCCACGGTCACCGTAGCACCCAACCGAGCACACTATCGTGCTCCACACCTCACTAGGAGTACGCAGCACGCGCTAACGCCTCCCCAAACCCCCTGCAACACCGATCCCGACCGCACCCGAACTCCGGCGGCCGCAGCCGAGCTCGCCGCCGTCGACTCCGGCCACCCCAGGCCCAGCCACGGCCACCGTTCGACGCGCGGGAGCAAGAGCTTTCCAACGAGCCCAAGCACGGCCTCTCCCGTGCCCTATAGCGCGATTCCGCGTCGCGCCGCCGTCTCGGGCCTCGCCGGCGTCACGTCGCCGGTGGGTTTGACCCACTTTGACCACGGCAGGACACCCCCTGAGTCCCTGACAGGTGGGCCCAGCCCTGTAGCTAATTAGGATTAGCGCTAACCACTGTTAGTTAACCCCCTGACACTGACTAGTGGGCCCCAGCGCCACTAATTAGTAATTAGGATTAAATTAACCCTGTTTAACCCCCCTGTCACTGACGTGTGGGCCCCACACGTCAGGTTTGACTTCAGCCAGCCGCAGTTGACCACTGACGTCACACTGACGTCAGGCTGACGCAGTAATTGATTTTCTGGATTTAAATTTAAATCAGGAAATTCCAGAATATTATTTAAACTTCAAAAATTCATAACTTTTATTCTGTAACTCCAAATTGGACAAATTATATATGAAAAATGATCAGAAAAATCCAATCTATCCATCTGTACTATTTTCATGCATGATCAAACAAGTTAAATTGATGTTTTAAGCAGAACAAGGAAAAGCACTTTAAAAGGCCATATTTGAATTTGAAATTTGAATCCTTGATTCAAATTTGTTCAAACCCTTCTGGTTTTAGTTGCATTAGCCCAACACACTCATATTGCCATGTTTCATGCATGCATCATATTGTTGCACATTGTTTGGTGATGCTTGTGTATCGATGTCCTTTGCGACAGGTTCTGCCTCCGAGGAGTACCGTGATTACCCTAACGAAGAACCGTATCAGTGCATCGAACCATCAGGCAAGCAACCAACCATTTGATCATATCGATACAATCCCATGTTCTCGCTCCTGCTCTCCTTTACTGCATTAAGACAACGCGTTTCAAACTGCTGTGTGCTACGGTAGTTGAACCCATTTCCTCTGCATGACCTGTCATTGCCACAGTAACTAGATGAAACCCACTAGCATGTGTAGGAGTTGATTGAGCCATATGTATGTGTTGTTCCTACCTTGCTATGCCTGCTATGCTTAGAGTCGTGTCAGGTCTGGTTCATCTGGGTGATGGGCTAGAGTGAAATGATTATGTCGGTAATGGGAGTGGTGTGGTGAACACGATTTGGTAAAGGTATCGATGAGAGGCCATGTAGGAGTACATGGTGGGTTGTTTCATTGAAGCCGACCTTAAGCACTGAGATCTGTATGTGTGATTTAAGAATCAGCTACTACCATGCATTGGGCCCGAAACCAATGGACCCTCTCGGCTTCTTATTCACCCTAGTTCTCCGTCCAGGAGTTGCAACTAGTTTCTGGTGTTTGTAGCCTACTGGAGGCCGTGGACAGCGCTGACCGTAGGGGTGGGCTGTGATGCGGTAGGTACGTGGCCGGGTGTACCGAATACCCGTTAGGTATCTCGGGAACCCTGTTCACATCGTTCGGGGCCGTATGGGAAACCTCGGCCGGACTCCCTGCGGATGGAACCTGAATAGGCGATAAACCTGGACTGGAGGCTTAGGTGATTAGGTAGGTCGTGGCCGACACCCACGTTGGGCTTCCGCTTGAAGGTTGCCGAGTACATGTCGTGTAAGCGACGGTAAGTGGTGAGAGCGTGTATGAAGAAGTACACCCCTGCAGGGTTAACATGATCTATTCGAATAGCCGCGTCCGCGGTAAAGGACTACTTGGTTGCCTATACAGTTCATAGACAAGTAAATGGAAACTGTTAAAAGCCTCAAGATAAGTGTGAGTGCCGAGGATGGCCCTTCCGTAGGAAGACGGAGGTGGATCCTCGGTAGTGTATTGAAGTGGTGAGTAGTGGACTCGTGTGCGCAAAACCATTTCAAGTTGGAGTATCGTAGGATAGCCTAGCCAAGAGTCAAAGCTGGCTTGCTGCAATAACTCCACCAACCCTTCTTGATACTATGCATGTATGTAGGATCTGATGTAAGTCTTGCTGAGTACCTTTGTACTCATGTTGCTATAATCTACATTTTTACAGAAGACGCTGCAACCCCTTCTGATGGGTTCTATGTAGACGTTGACATCAACGAGTAGGCTAAAGACCCAGGTGGTGACCCTGAGCTTGTGAAGGACCACGTAGTATAGCTAGGCTTTCCAAGCCTCTTTTATTTTACTAGTTGTCTGTACTCAGACAAGTTACTTCCGCTGCTGGTTTGTATGACTGTATGACTTGTATGTGGGGTCGTGAGACCCGTACCTTTGTGTATGTTATGTATGGCTCCCTGAGCCTTAAATAAAGTACTTGTGTCATAGAGTCATGTTGTGATGCTTCGTTGTATTTGCACATATCGAGCATATTGTGTGTATGATTGAAATGCTTGGTATGTGTGGGATCTGACTATCTAGTTGTTTATCTTTAGTAGCCTCTCTTACCGGGAAATGTCTCCTAGTGTTACCGCTGAGCCATGGTAGCTTGCTACTGCTCTGGAACACTTAGGCTGGCCGGCATGTGTCCTTCTTCGTTCCTGTGTCTGTCCCTTCGGGGAAATGTCACGCTTTGAGTACCGGAGTCCTGTTAGCCCGCTACAGCCCGGTTTACCGGAGTCCTGCTAGCCCAGTGCTACAGCCCGGACCCACTTGCTGATGACCGACACGTTCGAAGCTGGGTCATGGATGCCTGTCCCTGTAAGTCTGTGCCACTTTGGGTTTACGACTAGTCATGTCAGCCCGGGCTCCTTATCATATGGATGCTAGCGACACTATCATATACGTGAGCCAAAAGGCGCAAACGGTCCCGGGAAAAGGTAAGACGACACCCGTGGGGATACCGTGCGTGAGGCCGCAAAGTGATATGAGGTGTTACCGGCTAGATCGATGTGACATCGAGTCGGGGTCCTGACAGCGTTGGCATCAGAGCCGGACTGCCTGTAGGTTCTCCAAGCCAAACTGGTCGATGTTGAGTCTAGAAATTCTTTAGTTATATGTAGGGGAATTGTTTGTGGGTTGGAACGTAAGGCTCTTTTTACTCCTTATACCTTATGACTTTCTGATCTGAGTCAGTCCATTCTTCCACCGGGGGTTAAGGAATTAGGATCTGTTCTCTCTATCAGGATCACGAGTTACTAATCAGTAGTACCTTATAAGTTTGATGGTTACAAGCCTAGTTCAGTTCTACTACCACCTTATGTTGTTAGAATGGTTTCAGAACTTTGATATGATGATGTTGAGTATGTACGAAATCCTTTGTCAAATGTCTCAAATCCTTCTTGAGCATTTACAGCTGTTATGCTGCCGAAATTTTGCTAGAAGTTCTAATGCCTTTGCATTATGATTGTGCTTTCAGATGGCCACTCGCGACCTCAATCAAGTGGTTCGCCTGACTCGATGCCTAGATGTACCCGGCCATACTGCTAAGTTGGTCAGGGTAATGACTGAGGCTGGATACCGCTGGTATCCTGAGTACACGGTCGAAGAGCAATTCCGGGACTTCAATCAAAGCCAGTATCTCTGCACTGTCAGGATATTTCCATCTTATCCTGGATCCACCGAGCCTCTTCACTGCTCCTATGGACTCGGGGTTACTATTGAGATGGCTGTGCAGGACGCCGCCTACTCTATGATGACCATTATGCGAGTCAGATCTGGTCTATTTCGGGACTCTGATTTCCGGTATATGCCAGGATCACTTCCGGGAGCACAAGGGTATCTCCAGGCTATCTATGCTGACTCCACTCAGGAGGATTCACGGACTCGCACCACTGCTGAGATGCTCGAGGATAAGGACCGTGAAAATCGGGCCTTAAGGTTAGAGCTCTTCAATACCCGTGCTGACCACTGGGCTACTTTGACTCGGTTCGCACCGGCGGTGCAAGCTGGATATTCAGATATGCGCGATCTCTATCCTGTGAGATCTGCTCTGCCGGACGTGATGGTTTGGCGTGATGTAGGAGGCATCACCCCACCTCGCGGTCCCCGCAGGCCACCGTCTGTTGGTCCAAGGCCTCATCCTAGCCCCTATGGTCCACAAGCTCCGCGAGACCGTCTGTTTCCGGATGATCATGTTGAACTTCCAGGCTATGGAGGTGACTTCTACGAGGACTACTACGGATCGGTCTGAGTTAGTGGTAGTATCACTAGTTCGCACTAGCTGTGTCTTCTATCGTCCCGCGTGACTCGTGGGATATGACCTAGTTTGTACTCTTTCCGGAGGTGTAGAAAAATAATGTATAGGAGCTTGGGATGCCTCCGATGAGATGTAATCCTCTTTTCACCGTAATAGTACTTTGTTTGGTCTTGTACTAAACCCTGTATGGTGTGTATGACGATGGAATAAAGAAGCAGTTTCTGTATCTACCATGTCATACGGATGATCATCTTGCATTCCGAGTTATTCCTTACATTTTGTATCCTATGTTGGAATTTTATCATCCTGACTAAATCATTGTCTTGTTACCTAGGATGGTCAACACGCGCGCTAACCCTGCTTCTCAAGAGCAGGCCGAAGGCAGTGAAGTCAGGGATGCAAATCTGCCTCATCCTCCTTCACTAGCCGAGGTTATGATGGAAGCTGAGAGAAACAAGCGGGAGACCAACCGTTTGTTGGAGCGTATTGAACAGAATACAGCACACCATCAGAGGACTAACGTGGTGTCACTCAGTGATTTTATCAAATTGCATCCACCCACGTTCCACCACTCCGTCGAGCCTCTCGACGCTGATGACTGGCTTCGCAGTATCTCTCACAAACTGCGTTCCGCGCTGGTAGCGGAGGCTGACAAGGTCACCTTTGCTGCATATCATCTTGAAGGCCCCGCCAGTCTATGGTGGGAGAATTATGGAGCTATGCGCCCAGCGGGCCATGTCACTACTTGGGCTGAGTTCAGCGAGGCTTTCCGTGAACATCACATTCCGGAGGGTCTCATGGACCGTAAACGTGAAGAATTTTGCAATTTCACCCAAGGCCGACTTTCTGTGGATGCCTATAGCAGGGAGTTTGGTAATCTCGCCCGATATGCAACTGAGGAAGTGTCTACTGACGCCAAGAAGCAAGCAAGGTTCCGTAAGGGCCTTAGTCCTGAGCTTCGCCGCGACCTCCGTCTGCATGAGTGCACATCTTTTCAGAAACTTGTCAACAAAGCCATCAGTGCTGAAACTGGTCAGACTGACTATGACGCAACACGCAAGCATGGCCGTGACATGGGTTCCTCATCCGGTGCTGGTCCTCAGAAGCGCCGCGTGTGGGTGCCCAACACCGCCCTGCCACCCAGGTTCACACCGAGGCCATCTTTCCAGGCGCCTCGCCCCGTTCAACAGTCTGCTCCAGCCAAGCCCTATGGGGGTCCAATCAATAATGCTCCTCCACGTACCAGTTCCGTGACTTGTTTCAAGTGTGGGGAATCTGGTCACTATATGCGTGAGTGTCCCCAGACCAACCCCAACCAATCTGCTAAAGCTGTTGGCCGTGGCAAGCCGACAGGAAAAATATTCCACGCCAAGCCGGTCACCGCTTCACGTGGCCATGTCAACTGTATCTCTGCCGAAGAAGCTCAAGAGGATCCCAACGTCGTTCTCGGTACGCTTCTTGTTAATTGCCACCCGGCATCTGTTCTTTTCGATACAGGAGCCTCTCATTCTTTTATATCTGAAAATTATGCTCGTTTGCATAACGTTGCATTCTGTGACTTGCCATCCACTATGGAAATTTCTACCCCTGGTTCTAGATGGCAGACCTCTAGGGTAAGTTATGGAAATGAAATCCAAGTCGACAGACTTGTTTTCCTTGCGTCTTTGATAGCCCTTAAATCTTCAGATATTAATATCATTCTGGGTATGGACTGGATGTCAGCTCATCATGCCCAAATTGATTGCTTCTCTAGGACTGTTCAACTCACCCATCCTTCGGGGAAGATAGTCAATGTCTTGACCCGAATAGCCAAGCGACAATTATATTCTCTTAACGCCAGCCCTTTGCCAGACCTTGAGGACGTGCCGGTAGTCTGTGACTTCCCGGATGTCTTTCCAGAGGAATTGCCAGGTGTTCCACCTGACAGGGATGTTGAGTTCGTAATCGACCTCATCCCCGGAACCGTTCCGATTGCTAGAAGACCTTATAAGATGGCACCACTAGAACTGGCCGAGCTTAAGAAACAACTCGATGAGTCCTTGAAAAAGGGTTTCATCCGACCTAGCTCATCTCCGTGGGCTTGCCCCGTCCTATTCGTCAAGAAGAAGGATGGTACGGACCGGATGGTTGTAGATTACCGACCTGTCAATTTGGTCACAATCAAGAACAAATATCCACTTCCCAGGATCAACGACCTGTACGATCAGCTCGCTGGATCCTCAGTCTTCTCCAAGATGGATTTGAGGTTGGGCTACCATCAAATCAAAATCAGAAACGGGGACATTCCTAAAACGGCCTTTGTTACTCGTTATGGCCAATACGAGTACACCGTCATGTCCTTCGGTTTAACCAACGCTCCAGCCACCTTTTCTCGGTTAATGAACTCAATCTTCATGGAGTATTTGGATAAATTCGTCGTAGTTTATCTCGATGATATACTCATCTACTCCAAGAACGAGGAAGAACATGCCGAACATTTAAGGCTAGTGTTGAAGAAACTTCGAGAGCATCGCCTTTATGCCAAATTTTCTAAATGTGAATTCTGGTTGTCAGAAGTGACCTATCTGGGTCATGTAATATCTGGTAAAGGTATTGCTGTTAACCCTGAGCGAGTTCAAGCCGTCCTTAATTGGACTCCACCTGAATCGGTCAAGCAAGTTCGGAGTTTTCTGGGCTTAGCGAGCTATTGTCGTCGCTTTGTCGAGAACTTCTCCAAGGTTGCTAAACCTCTAACCGAACTCCTCAAGAAAGATAAGAAGTTCGAATGGACTCCACAATGTGAGCACAGCTTTCAGGAACTGAAAAGACGCCTGACCTCTGCTCCCGTACTGGTACCGCCAGACTTCTCCAAGGACTTTGTTATCTACTGCGACGCCTCGCGACAAGGACTAGGTTGCATTCTCATGCAAGATCGACACGTAATTGCCTACGCTTCACGGCAATTGCACCCACATGAGGAGAATTATCCTACTCATGATCTAGAGCTTGCAGCCGTAGTCTATGCACTTAAGACCTGGCGACATTACCTCCTCGGTAATCGTTGCGAAATATTCACTGATCACCAAAGTCTGAAGTACATTTTCACCCAACCGGATTTGAATCTCAGGCAGAGACGTTGGGTTGAATTGATCACAGACTTCGACTTAGGAATAACCTACACCCCAGGGAAAGCCAACGTCATGGCTGATGCGCTAAGTCGTAAATCTTATTGTAACAATCTGATGTTACAACAAAGTCAACCGCTTCTCCATGAGGAATTTCGGAAGCTTAACCTTCACATTGTACCTCAAGGTTTTCTTTCCACCTTGGTGGCAAAACCTACCCTTACGGATCAAATTATCAAAGCACAGAAGGTAGATCCGGGAATCTCCCGCATCAAGAGGAACATTCAGAAAGGAATTGCGAATTGTTTCTCCATTAATGATCAAGGAGTCGTATACTTCGGGAATCGACTAGTGGTTCCCAAAGTGCGCAACCTAAGGCGATTAATCCTTAAGGAAGCTCATGAATCTCCTCTCACCATTCATCCCGGTAGCACTAAAATGTATCAGGACCTACGCCAGAGGTTCTGGTGGACTAGGATGAAGAGAGAAATTGCTCAGTATATTGCAAATTGCGACGTCTGTCGTCGTGTAAAAGCAGAGCATCAACGGCCTGCTGGCACCCTTCAACCCTTAGCTATTCCTGAATGGAAATGGGATAAAATTGGTATGGATTTCATTACCGGTTTTCCCAGGACCAAGAGAGGGAATAATGCTATTTTCGTCGTGGTCGATCGTCTTTCCAAAGTAGCTCATTTCCTACCTGTTCGTGAGAGTATAACCGCTAGCCAGCTGGCAGACTTATACATCTCCCGAATAGTGTCCCTCCATGGTGTTCCTTTGGAAATTAACTCGGATCGAGGAAGTCTTTTCACCTCTCGATTTTGGGAAAGCTTCCAAAATGCTATGGGAACCCGTCTCTCTTTTAGCACCGCTTTCCACCCTCAGTCAAGTGGTCAAGTGGAACGCGTCAACCAAATTCTAGAAGACATGCTTCGAGCCTCTGTTATCTCATTCGGAATGGACTGGGAGAAGTGCCTTCCATTTGCCGAATTCGCTTACAACAACAGCTATCAATCTAGCTTGGGTAAAGCCCCTTTTGAAGTTCTCTATGGACGACGGTGTCGAACACCCCTTAACTGGTCAGAGACCGGGGAAAGACAATTCTTTGGCCCGGATATGATTCAGGAAGCAGAAGAACAAGTTCGTATCGTTCGTGAAAAGTTGAAAACAGCCCAATCTCGTCAAAAGAGTCAATATGACCGAAAACATAAGGCTATGACTTTCGAGGTTGACGAGAAGGCTTATCTTCGGGTCACCCCTCTGAAGGGAACCCATCGTTTCGGTATCAAAGGCAAATTGGCTCCTCGTTACATTGGACCTTTTCGCATTCTTGCCAAACGAGGAGAAGTTGCCTACCAGTTGGAACTACCTCCGCACCTCTCCAGAGTTCACGATGTCTTCCACGTTTCTCAACTCAGGCGTTGCTTCTCGGATCCTATCCGTGGAGTGGACCACGAAACGCTTGATCTCCAAGATGATCTTACATATCGAGAGTACCCCATTCGTATCCTCGATCAAGCCGAACGTACCACGCGACGTCATAATATCAAGTTTCTCAAGGTTCAATGGTCGCACCATTCTGAGGATGAAGCAACTTGGGAAAGGGAGGATCGTCTTCGACTCGAGTATCCCGCCTTCTTCCCGGAGGAACCCAAATCTCGGGACGAGATTCTTTTGAGTGGGGGTGAGTTGTCACATCCTAGTTAGCCATGCATTAGAGTGTTGCATCATGTTTACTCTTTCATCAGAAACTTGAAATGGGGATCTGTGAAACCCTCAGAATCTTTTTGAAAATGATCCAAATAAAAATTTCTCCAAAAAGGTCCAAGAAAATGCTCATGTTGCTCTCTGAAAATATTGGACAGAGATAAAAATCAAACCAATATTTTTAAGAGCTCACAGGTATTTATTTTGGGCATTTGGAATTAATGCATAATTATTTGCATTGGAAATATATTATTATATATATTAATATATGTCCAAATATTATGCCATTTATAAAGGAGCTCTGGAATAATATATATAGCTCCTGCAAAAATTGGCATAAGTTAAATAAATGATTTAATATATTTTTTAAATCAAAACAAATGTCAGAAATTAGAAAACAGAAAATAATTAACAGGAGGAGCTTACCTGGGCTCCTCCACTGTGCGGCCCAGCCAGCTGGCCGGCCCAGCCAGCAGCCGGCCCAGCCCATCTCCCTCCTCTGTCGTCTTCGTCCCGACAGAGGGAGGGGAGTGTGGCCGGCGCGCGCGCGCGCCACCGCGCCACGCCACCTCTCTCCCTGCCTGCCTGCCCTCCCCTCCTCGCCTCGATGCCCTGGACGACGCCACGCCTCCCCCCTGCTCTCTCTCACTCTCCCCCGGCTCTTCCTTCCTCTCCCTCGCTCTCTCTCTCACACGGCCGAACACCACCGTCGCCGCCGTTCGCCATAGCAGCCATCTCCGGCCACCCCTCGCTCCCCCGACTAGCTCAGAAGCTCCGCCACGACCCCCTCTTCCTCCCCACCGCTCCACAGCTCCCCGGAAGCCCTGCATCGCCGCCACGTCGCCGTTCCCCTCTTCGGGCTCCGACCATCGTCGCCGTCGAATTCGTCGTCTCCAGCGCGTCCCCGAGCCCGCTAACCATCCCTGCAGCTCCGCGGTGAGCCCCCGGATCGTTTCCCCCTTCTCCCCTGGTCTCTCCCGACCTCTAGGCCCTAGCCCCACCTTGGCCGAGAGCTCCACGCCGCCGGCGATGTCGCCGTCGTGGCCACGGTCACCGTAGCACCCAACCGAGCACACTATCGTGCTCCACACCTCACTAGGAGTACGCAGCACGCGCTAACGCCTCCCCAAACCCCCTGCAACACCGATCCCGACCGCACCCGAACTCCGGCGGCCGCAGCCGAGCTCGCCGCCGTCGACTCCGGCCACCCCAGGCCCAGCCACGGCCACCGTTCGACGCGCGGGAGCAAGAGCTTTCCAACGAGCCCAAGCACGGCCTCTCCCGTGCCCTATAGCGCGATTCCGCGTCGCGCCGCCGTCTCGGGCCTCGCCGGCGTCACGTCGCCGGTGGGTTTGACCCACTTTGACCACGGCAGGACACCCCCTGAGTCCCTGACAGGTGGGCCCAGCCCTGTAGCTAATTAGGATTAGCGCTAACCACTGTTAGTTAACCCCCTGACACTGACTAGTGGGCCCCAGCGCCACTAATTAGTAATTAGGATTAAATTAACCCTGTTTAACCCCCCTGTCACTGACGTGTGGGCCCCACACGTCAGGTTTGACTTCAGCCAGCCGCAGTTGACCACTGACGTCACACTGACGTCAGGCTGACGCAGTAATTGATTTTCTGGATTTAAATTTAAATCAGGAAATTCCAGAATATTATTTAAACTTCAAAAATTCATAACTTTTATTCTGTAACTCCAAATTGGACAAATTATATATGAAAAATGATCAGAAAAATCCAATCTATCCATCTGTACTATTTTCATGCATGATCAAACAAGTTAAATTGATGTTTTAAGCAGAACAAGGAAAAGCACTTTAAAAGGCCATATTTGAATTTGAAATTTGAATCCTTGATTCAAATTTGTTCAAACCCTTCTGGTTTTAGTTGCATTAGCCCAACACACTCATATTGCCATGTTTCATGCATGCATCATATTGTTGCACATTGTTTGGTGATGCTTGTGTATCGATGTCCTTTGCGACAGGTTCTGCCTCCGAGGAGTACCGTGATTACCCTAACGAAGAACCGTATCAGTGCATCGAACCATCAGGCAAGCAACCAACCATTTGATCATATCGATACAATCCCATGTTCTCGCTCCTGCTCTCCTTTACTGCATTAAGACAACGCGTTTCAAACTGCTGTGTGCTACGGTAGTTGAACCCATTTCCTCTGCATGACCTGTCATTGCCACAGTAACTAGATGAAACCCACTAGCATGTGTAGGAGTTGATTGAGCCATATGTATGTGTTGTTCCTACCTTGCTATGCCTGCTATGCTTAGAGTCGTGTCAGGTCTGGTTCATCTGGGTGATGGGCTAGAGTGAAATGATTATGTCGGTAATGGGAGTGGTGTGGTGAACACGATTTGGTAAAGGTATCGATGAGAGGCCATGTAGGAGTACATGGTGGGTTGTTTCATTGAAGCCGACCTTAAGCACTGAGATCTGTATGTGTGATTTAAGAATCAGCTACTACCATGCATTGGGCCCGAAACCAATGGACCCTCTCGGCTTCTTATTCACCCTAGTTCTCCGTCCAGGAGTTGCAACTAGTTTCTGGTGTTTGTAGCCTACTGGAGGCCGTGGACAGCGCTGACCGTAGGGGTGGGCTGTGATGCGGTAGGTACGTGGCCGGGTGTACCGAATACCCGTTAGGTATCTCGGGAACCCTGTTCACATCGTTCGGGGCCGTATGGGAAACCTCGGCCGGACTCCCTGCGGATGGAACCTGAATAGGCGATAAACCTGGACTGGAGGCTTAGGTGATTAGGTAGGTCGTGGCCGACACCCACGTTGGGCTTCCGCTTGAAGGTTGCCGAGTACATGTCGTGTAAGCGACGGTAAGTGGTGAGAGCGTGTATGAAGAAGTACACCCCTGCAGGGTTAACATGATCTATTCGAATAGCCGCGTCCGCGGTAAAGGACTACTTGGTTGCCTATACAGTTCATAGACAAGTAAATGGAAACTGTTAAAAGCCTCAAGATAAGTGTGAGTGCCGAGGATGGCCCTTCCGTAGGAAGACGGAGGTGGATCCTCGGTAGTGTATTGAAGTGGTGAGTAGTGGACTCGTGTGCGCAAAACCATTTCAAGTTGGAGTATCGTAGGATAGCCTAGCCAAGAGTCAAAGCTGGCTTGCTGCAATAACTCCACCAACCCTTCTTGATACTATGCATGTATGTAGGATCTGATGTAAGTCTTGCTGAGTACCTTTGTACTCATGTTGCTATAATCTACATTTTTACAGAAGACGCTGCAACCCCTTCTGATGGGTTCTATGTAGACGTTGACATCAACGAGTAGGCTAAAGACCCAGGTGGTGACCCTGAGCTTGTGAAGGACCACGTAGTATAGCTAGGCTTTCCAAGCCTCTTTTATTTTACTAGTTGTCTGTACTCAGACAAGTTACTTCCGCTGCTGGTTTGTATGACTGTATGACTTGTATGTGGGGTCGTGAGACCCGTACCTTTGTGTATGTTATGTATGGCTCCCTGAGCCTTAAATAAAGTACTTGTGTCATAGAGTCATGTTGTGATGCTTCGTTGTATTTGCACATATCGAGCATATTGTGTGTATGATTGAAATGCTTGGTATGTGTGGGATCTGACTATCTAGTTGTTTATCTTTAGTAGCCTCTCTTACCGGGAAATGTCTCCTAGTGTTACCGCTGAGCCATGGTAGCTTGCTACTGCTCTGGAACACTTAGGCTGGCCGGCATGTGTCCTTCTTCGTTCCTGTGTCTGTCCCTTCGGGGAAATGTCACGCTTTGAGTACCGGAGTCCTGTTAGCCCGCTACAGCCCGGTTTACCGGAGTCCTGCTAGCCCAGTGCTACAGCCCGGACCCACTTGCTGATGACCGACACGTTCGAAGCTGGGTCATGGATGCCTGTCCCTGTAAGTCTGTGCCACTTTGGGTTTACGACTAGTCATGTCAGCCCGGGCTCCTTATCATATGGATGCTAGCGACACTATCATATACGTGAGCCAAAAGGCGCAAACGGTCCCGGGAAAAGGTAAGACGACACCCGTGGGGATACCGTGCGTGAGGCCGCAAAGTGATATGAGGTGTTACCGGCTAGATCGATGTGACATCGAGTCGGGGTCCTGACAGAAAATCTCCTTTCAAACTCTCCTTTATGCTTTCCAGAAAATTCTACATTATTTTTGATCAACAATATGTCAGTCACATAAACTTATCAAAAAGGGTGTAGTGCTCCCACTCACTTTCTTGTAAATACAGGCTTCATCGCAAGTCTGTATAAAACTATATGCTTTGATCAACTCATCAAAGCGTATATTCCAACTCCGAGATGCTGGCACCAATCCATAGATGGATAGCTGGAGCTTGCACACCTTGTTAGTACCTTTAGGATTGATAAAACCTTCTGGTTGCATCATATACAACTCTTCTTTAAGAAATATCCATTTAAGGAATGCAGTTTTGACATCCATTTGCCAGATTTCATAAAACATGGCAATTGCTAACATGATTCATACGGATTTAAGCATCGCTACAGTTGAGAAAATCTCATCGTAGTCAACACCTTGAACTTGTCGAGAACCTTTTGCGACAAGTCGAGTTTTGTAGATAGTAACACTACTATCAGCGTCTGTCTTCCTCTTGAAGATCCATTTATTTTCTATGGTTTGCCGATCATCAGGCAAGTCCACCAAAGTCCACACTTTGTTTTCATACATGGATCCCATCTCAGATTTCATGGCCTCAAGCCATTTCGTGGAATCTGGGATCATCATCGCTTCCTCATAGTTCGTAGGTTCATCATGGTCTAGTAACATGACATCCAGAATAGGATTACCGTACCACTCTAGTGCAGACCGTACTTTGGAAGACCTACAAGGTTTTGTAGTAACTTGATCTGAAGTTTCATGATCATCATCATTAGCTTCCTCGCTAATTCATGTAGGAATCACTAGTACTGATTTCTGTGATGAACTACTTTCCAATTCGGGAGAAGGTACAATTACCTCATCAAGTTCTACTTTCCTCCCACTCACTTTTTCGAGAGAAACTCCTTCTCTAGAAAGGATCCATTCTTAGCAACGAATATCTTGCTTTTGGATCTATGATAGAAGGCGTACCCAACCGTTCCTTTTGGGTATCCTATGAAGACACATTTCTCCGATTTGGGCTCGAGCTTATCAGGTTGAATCTTATTCACATAAGCATCATAGCCCCAAACTTTGAGAAATGACAACTTTGGTTTCTTGCCAAACCATAGTTCATAAGGCGTCGTCTCAACGGATTTTGACGATGCACTATTTAACATGAATACAGCTATCTCTAATGCATAATCCCAAAACGATAGTAGTAAATCAGTAAGAGACATCATAGATCACACCATATCTAATAAAGTGCGGTTACGACGTTCGGTCACACCATTACGCTGTGGTGTTCCAGGTGGCATGAGCTGTGAAACTATTCCACATTGTTTTAAATGAAGGCCAAACTCATAACTCAAATATTCTCCTCCACGATCAAATCGTAGAAACTTTTATTTTCTTGTTACGATGATTCTCCACTTCACTCTGAAATTCTTTGAACTTTTCAAATGTTTCAGACTTGTGTTTCATTAAGTAGATATACCCATATCTGCTTAAATCATCTATGAAGGTCAGAAAATAATGATACCCGCCACGAGTATCAACACTCATTAGACTGTATACATTGGTATGTATTATTTTCAATAAGACACTATCTCGTTCCATTGTTCTGGAGAACAGAGTTTTAGTCATCTTGTCCATGAGGCATGGTTCGCAAGCACCAAGTGATTCATAATCAAGTGATTCAAAAATCCCATCAGCACGGAGTTCCTTCATGCGCTTTACACCAATATGACCTAAACGGCAGTGCCACAAATAAGTTGCACTATCATTATCAACTTTGCATCTTTTAGCATGAATATTATGAATATGTGTATTACCACGATCAAGATTCAATAAACCATCAACATTGGGTGTATGACCATAGAAGGTTTTATTCGTGTAAACAGAATAACAATTATTCTCTGTCTTAAATGAATAATCGTATTGCAATTAACATGATCTAATCATATTCATGCTCAACGCAAACACCAAATAACATTTATTTAGGTTTAACACTAATCCCGAAAGTATAGCAAGTGCGCGAAAATGATCATATCAATCTTTGAACCACTTCCAATACACATCGTCACTTCATCCTCAACTAGTCTCTATTTATTCTGTAACTCCTGTTTGGAGTTACTAATCTTAGCAACCGAACAAGTATCAAATACCCAGGGGTTACTATGAACACTAGCAAGGTACACATCAATAACCTGTATATCAAATATACCTTTGTTCACTTTGCCATCCCTCTTTTCCACCAAATATTTGGGGTAGTTCCACTTCCAGTGACCATTTCCTTTGAAGTAGAAGCACTCAGTTTTAGGCTTAGGTCTAGCTTGGGCTTCTTCATGGGAGTGACACCTTGCTTGCCATTCTATTTGAAGTTCCCTTTCTTTCCCTTTTCCCTTTTCTTGAAACTAGTGGTCTTGTCAATCATCAACACTTGATGCTTTTTCTTGATTTCTACCTTCATCAATTTCAGCATCAGGAAGAGCTCGGGAATCATTTTCGTCATCCCTTGCATACTATAGTTCATCACGAAGTTCCAATAACTTGGTGATGGTGACTAGAGAACTATGTCAATCACTATCTTATCTAGAAGATTAACTCCCACTTGATTCAAGCGATTGTAGTACCCAGACATTCTGAGTACATGCTTACTAGCTGAGCAATTCTCCTCCATCTTTTAGGCAAAGTACTTGTCGGAGGTCTCATACCTCTTGACATGGGCATGAGTTTGAAATACCAATTTCATCTCTTGGAACATCTCATATGCTCTGTGGCATTCAAAACGTTTTTGAAGTCCCGGTTCTAAGCCGTAAAACATGATGCACTAAACTATCAAGTAGTCATCATATTGAGCTAGCCAAATGTTCATAACGTCTGTGTCTGCTCCTGCAATAGGTCTGTCACCTAGCGGTGCATGAAGGACATAATTCCTCTGTGCAGCAATGAGGATAAACCTCAGATCACGGACCCAGTCCGCATCATTGCTACTATCATCTTTCAACTTATTATCTAGGAACATATCAAAAATAAGGGAAGCTACAACGTGAGCTATTGATCTACAACATAATTTGCAAAATACTATCAGGACTAAGTTCATGATAAATTAAAGTTCAATTAATCATATTACTTAAGAACTCCCACTTAGATAGACATCCCTCCAGTCATCTAAATGATCACGTGATCCATATTAACTAAACCATGTCCAATCATCACGTGAGATGGAGTAGTTTTCAATGGTGAACATCTCTATGTTGATCATATCTACTATATGATTCACGCTCGACCTTTCGGTCTCTAGTGTTCCAAGGCCATATCTGCATATGCTAGGCTCGTCAAGTTTAACCCGAGTATCCTGCATGTGCAAAACTAGCTTGCACACGTTGTATGTGAATGTAGAGCTTATCACACCTGATCATCACATGGTGTCTCGGCACAATGAACTGTAGCAACAGTGCATACTCAAGGAGAACACTTATACCTTGAAATTTAGTAAGGGATCATCTTCTAATGCTACCGCCGTACTAAGCAAAATAAGATTCATAAAAGATAAACATCACATGCAATCAAAATATGTGACATGGTATGGCCATCATCATCTTGTGCTCATGATCTCCATCACCGAAGCATCGTCATGATCTCCATCATCACCGGCGCGACACCTTGATCTCCATCGTAGCATCATTGTCGTCTTGCCAACTATTACTTCTAGGACTATCGCTACCGCTTAGTGATAAAGTAAAACAATTACATGGCGATTGCATTGCATACAATAACGCGACAACCATATGGCTCCTGCCAGTTGCCGATAATTCTGTTACAAAACATGATCATCTCATACAAAAATTTGTATCTCATCATGTCTTGACCATATCACATCACAAAAAGCCCTGCAAGAACAAGTTAGACGTCCTCTACTTTGTTGTTGCAAGTTTTACGTGGCTGTTACGGGCTTCTAACAAGAACCGCTCTTACCTATGCATCAAAAGCACAACAATTTTTCGTCAAGTGTGCTGTTTTAACCTTCAACAAGGAACAACCGTAGTCAAACTCGATTCAACTAAAATTGGAGAAATGGACACCCACCAGCCACCTATGTGCAAAAGCACGTCGGTAGAACAAGTCTCATGAATGTGGTCATGTAATGTCGGTCCGGGCCGCTTCATCCAACAATATCGCCGAATCAAAGTAAGACGTTGGTGGTAAGCAGTATGACTATTATCGCCCACAACTCTTTGTGTTCTACTCGTGCATATATCATCTACGCATAGACCTGGCTCGGATGCCACTGTTGGGAAACATGGTAATTTCAAAAAAAATCATACGATCACGCAAGATCTATCTAGGAGATGCATAGCAACGAGAGGGGGAGAGTATGTCCACGTACCCTCATAGACCGAAAGCGGAAGCATTTAGTAATGCAGTTGATGTAGTAGAATGTCTTTGCGATCCAACTGATCCAAGTACCGAACGTACGGCACCTCCATGTTCAGCACACGTTCAGCTCGATGACGTCCCTCGTGCTCTTGATCTAGTTGAGGATGAGGGTGAGTTCCGGTAGGACGACGGTGTGGCGACGATGATGATGATGTTACCGGCACAGGGCTTCGCCTAAGCACTACAGTGATACGACCGAGGTGTGTAACTGTGGAGGGGGGCACCGCACACGGCTAATGCAAAACTTGGTGTGTCTTTGGGGTGCCCCTTGCCCACGTATATAAAGGAGGGAGGGAGAGAGGCCGGCCTCTTAGGGGTGTGCCTAGAGTATGGAGTCCTACTAGGACTTCCAAGTTATAGTAGGAATCCCTTTCCCTTTTGGAGTAGGAGAGAAGGAAAGAGGGAAAGAGAGAGGGAGTAGGAAAGGGCAAGGGGGGCACCGCCCCCTTCCCCTAGTCCAATTCGGACACATGGGGGGCGTGCACCACCTCCCCTTGGCATGCCTCCTACTTTCCCGTATGGCCCAATAAGGCCCATTACTTCTTCTGGTGAATTCCCGTAACTCCCCGATACTCCGAAAAATACTCGAATCACTCAGAACCTTTCCGATGTCCGAATATAGCCTTTCAATATATCAATCTTTAAGTCTCGAACATTTTGAGACTCCTCGTCACGTCTGTGATCTCATCTGGGACTCCGAACAAACTTCGGTCATCAAAACACATAACTCATAATATAAATTATTATCAAACATTAAGCGTGCGGACCCTACGGGTTCAAGAACTATGTAGACATGATCGAGACACATCTCTGATAAATAACCAATAGCGGAACCTGGATGCTCATATTGGATCCTACATATTCTACGAAGATCTTTATCGGTCAAACCGCATAACAACATATGTTGTTCCCTTTGTCATCAGTATGTTACTTGCCCGAGATTTGATCGTCGGTATCATCATACCTAGTTCAATCTCATTACCGGCAAGTCTCTCTACTTGTTCTTTAATACTTCATCCCGCAATTAAATCATTAGTCACATTGCATTAACTCATTAGTCACATTGCTTGCAAGGCCTATAATGATGAGCATTACCAAGGGGGCCCAGAGATACCTCTCTGAAACACGGAGTGACGAATCCTAATCTCAATCTATGCCAACCCAACAAACACCTTCGGAGACACCTGTAGAGCATCTGTATAATCACCCATTTACGTTGTGACGTTTGATAGCACGCAAAGTGTTCCTCCGGTATCTGGGAGTTGCATAATCTCATAGTCTGAGGAACATGTATAAGTCATGAAGAAAGCAGTAGTAATGCAACTGTAACGATCGTAATTCTAAGCTTACGAATGGGTCTTGTCCATCACATCATTCTCCTAATTATGTGATCCCGTTCATCAAATGACAACACATGTCTATGGTTAGGAAACATAACCATCTTTGATTAATGAGATAGTCAAGTAGAGGCATACTAGGGACACTATGTTTTGTCTATGTATTCACACATGTACTAAGTTTCCGGTTAATACAATTCTAGCATGAATAATAAACATTTATCATGATACAAGTAAATAAATAATAACTTTATTATTGCCTCTAGGGCATATTTCCTTCAATGACAAACACCTTTCTTTTTGTCATTCTTCTTTTTGAAGTTCGTGTGCTGTACAGCCTTGTTCTTCCCATCAAACTTTGCTTTACCATCAAACTTGCCCTTGTTCTTGAACTTGTGGAGCTAGAAGTTTTTATTCTGTACCAGATTGGCACTAGATCCTCCCTCAATACCTCAAGCACGTGTGTCCTTTTCTCTCGCTTTTTCGTCCACATCAAGAGTACCAATGAGATCCGAAACGGAAAACTCCTGCCTCTTGTGCTTCAGTAAGGTAGCAAAGTTTCTCCATGAAGGAGGAAGCTTGGTGATGATACCTCCGGCAACAAACTTGTCCGGTAGCATACAATTGAAGTGCTCAAGTTCTCTAGCAAACGACTGTATCTCATGAGCTTGCTTAACCATGGAGCGCTCTTCAGTCATCCTATAATCATAGAATTTCTCCATGATGTATAGCTCAGTGCCAGCATCCGAGACCCCAAACTTGGTCTCGAGTGCGTCCCACATATCTTTTCCATTGTCAATTGACACATAAGCATCAACTATGTTCTCACCAAGAACCTCAAGAGAGCAGCCTTAAACAGAGTATCCATTTTCTGAAAAGCTTGTTCCTCTTGAGATCAAGAGCTCCTTTAGGTTTGCCTAGAATGGTGTCATAGCAGCTCATGGTCTGAAACCATAAGATTGCTCTCACGCACCACCTCTTATAGTGGATACCCTCAAACATAGGAGGCCTCATGGATGCAGCAAAACCACTCAAGGTAAATTGCCTATAATAAGGTTTTTGGATTGTTGGAAATATGAACAATTTACCGAATGATTTTATTAACAGAAATACTAGATAAAGCATGACTAATATAGCAGTGATAAAACAAGTCATGCGATCACATAGAGAGAAGGTAAATAGAATTTGCATATATGAACTGTAACCAAACATACCTAGGACAAACACTAGAACAAGGAACTGTGGGTGGACCTCTAACAGGAAAAACAAGAACATGTACGGGACAACAGCAGGAGCAGAAGCACTAGACTTGGGGTCGACATCCTCGCCAGCCATGTCGTCGAAGAGGTTGTTGGCGTCGGGGAAGAAGTCGTCGTTGACGAAGTGGTCGTCGGTGTCCGTGATGAACCGGTCAGTAGTCTGAACCGGTCAGTAGTCATGGAGAGCGCTCCCCAAAAACCTTATCACCCTTCTCCCGTACAGGACTCAAAAAGGTGCGGTTTTAGAGGCCTACTGTCTCAACTTGCGGTGCGCCGCAAGTCGGGATGGGGAAGATCGTAGCAGCATCGCAGTGCTCAGGAACTTTGTGGCGAGAGGAAGAGGATCTTCTAGTGTGCATCTCTGAGGGGAGCGACCTCCCTTTTATAGGTAGAGGAGAGAGAGATGAGAGCGCAACGACGAAAGGTGAAACGAAGAGATGGAGATGAAGCGAACAGCCAGCAGCCGAAGGGCTGCACCGTTCACATTCAACCCCCACTATCGCAAAAAAAACTTTTCAGCGTCCCTGTGACCTTTCGTATACCCGTCGTGCGTGGCAAAAATTTAGACATCGGCTCGGTTCATTCCCTCAACCCGCGGTGCATCGTGATGAGGTGTGGCATGGCAAGGCGGGCGGCGGAGGAGGAGTGCGCGTGGATGTCCCTTTTGTTCTCATGCTCATACAAGTGGGGAAAGAACCTCCCTTATAAGGAGGTCCAACTCTGCACCAGTGTGCGTTCCGGATTCTTTGGAACAGATGCCCGTGCATGGTGGCACTCGTTCTACGTGGATTGCGGAGGCGGGATTATCTCCTTTTCAAATTGATTTCTCCGGATCTGGCCCATTGCCTATGGAGACCCTTTCGGGTGTCGGCCCGTTGGTACAAAATAGCCCAATTTCTGGTGGACCTGCTTCTTCTCCTGGCCCGAGCCCATCCGTCTCTTCTCTGGATATTCCTTCCTCGCAAGAGGTTGCTAGGCAATTTGAGGCTATGGTCGATGACATGGTGGACCGAGTGGTTACCTGCACTGTTTGTTCTCAAACGGGCCACTTGTCATCTACTTGTGGAATGCGAGCGGTCTGCTCGGCTTGCTCTTGTTTGGGTCACTTTAGGAAAGATTGCCATGATTTCGCGCACTCTAATGGATTGGTTTGGAAGCCAATTTCTTTGCAACAAAATACGAGTATTTCAGAATCCTCTGTCTGTCATGGGAAGGTGGTCGTAGTTATTGGGATAGTCCGTCCAGTCTCATCGCCATCGCTTGCATTGTTGCAATCCCCCATTATCTTCCATGGCGAACTACGAGCTTGATCCTGAGCGTTTTGTGCCGGCCAGCCATCACATCATCGACAGTGGCGACTGTCGGCTTCCTCGTACTTTCTTCACTCCCACAGTTCGACCGCCCCGCCGCCATGAGGACTACATGGTGGCTGAGGTGATGCCTGCTTCGGAGGGACCACTTGGGCCAGTTCGTGAGGAGATTGTGAAGTTTCTGCAAGACAAAGGTATTTTGGTCCGCTCTGCTCAACCATGGTTTCATGGGGTTGGTCTGTTCCAAGTTAGGGATCCCACTATCAGATATACGCTGGTTCAACATGCTTCGTTTCCGCTGGATAATGATGGATTTGTTAGATTCTTGAAGCATGATGAGGGGCAAAATTTCAAGGGGACTCATGGTTTCTGCAAGGGCTGGCTTATGTTCATCGACATTCCATTAGATTATGGCACTCCTGAGATTATCTCACAAGTGGTAGGAACTTTTGGCAACTTTATCTCCTGGGACAGCGAGGATCCATACCTTGTGAGGATGTTGGTTGAGGCTAGTTTTCCGGATACACCGCTTGTTCCGCGTGACGTAGTTTTTGGTGACTATGCTGAATGGGGTGGAGCTCAGGCTTCTTGGACTACAGCATGTTATGTTCTTGGTGCAGACTTCGCAGATCAAATGCCAAATGATGAGGACCCAATGACTTTGGATGGAAACCCTCATCCTCTGCCTGGCAATCTCGTTCCTTATAACCTGCCATTTGTGTTGCTCCCCTATCCAATGCTGGGATGGAATGAGGCTCCTGTGGTTACTCTGATGGTGTCCTGGACTAGGGGGTACTCACCACGTCGTCTCCCGATCAGTTGGATTGGGCCGAGGACCCCCATGGCCATATACTCATGGGCCAGTTCGGACAACCCCCTCCGCATACAAGGAAGACTCCACACAAGACTTGGCGCCCAAGATAAGGACTCTCCTAAACCCTAGGCCTCCGGTTCATATATAAACCGAGGCCGGGCTAGTCAATAGACAATCTCATATTCATTACTACAATCTCGTGGTAGACATATGTACTCTATACTACACCCATATGAATACAATCAAAAGCAGGACGTAGGGTTTTACCTCCATCAAGAGGGCCCGAACCTGGGTAAAATCCCGTGTCTGTGTTACCATCATTCCAAGACACCTAGCTTAGGACCCCTACAATGAGATATGCCGGATTTGACACCGACATGCTCCTCCTCCGCCTGAAAATAATGTGGAGGCCGGTTGGGGTAATGATCTTTGGGGAGACAATGGTGAGGAGCTTGAACAACCTCCGCAGCTTGCAGTGCCAGAGCAAGACCAGATCTCCATTGTTATTGATCAACCAAAAGGGTCTGTTTCTGTGGAGCAGGGTCTGCCGGTCTAGAATGTGCAACAACAAGAGGATGAGCATTTGCAGGACCAACATTTGCAGCCTAAGCACCAGCCTGCTTTTCCTCGTAATCAGCTGGCAATTGTTCCTTACCAACCCCCAGTTATTCAGCAACATCAGATATTTATTGGTATTGCTAGGATTGTGGCTGTGCTGTTGGGAACGTAGTAATTTCAAAAAAAATCCTACGCACACGCAAGATCATGGTGATGCATAGCAATGAGATGGGAGGTGTTGTCCACGTACCCTTGTAGACCAAAAAGCGGAAGCGTTAGCACAACGCAGTTGATGTAGTCGTACGTCTTCACGATCCTACCGATCAAGTACCAAACGTACGACACCTCCGAGTTCAGCACACGTTTAGCTCGATGACGTCCCACGAACTCCGATCCAGCAGAGCTTTGCGGGAGAGTTCCGTCAGCACGACGACGTGATGACGGTGTTGATGATGCTACCGACGCAGGGCTTCGCCTAAGCACCACTACTATATTACCGAGGTGGAATATGGTCGAGGGGGGCACCGCACACGGCTAAGAGATCAAAGATCAATTGTCTGTCTAGAGGTGCCACCCTGCCCCTGTATATAAAGGAGCAAGGGGGGAGGCGGCCAGCCTAGGAGGAGGGCACGCCAAGGGGGGAGTCCTACTCCCACCGGGAGTAGGACTCCTCCTTTCCTTGTAGTAGTAGGAGAAGGGGGAAAGGGAGAGAGAGAGGAAGGAAAGGGGGGCGCCGCCCCCCTCCTTGTCCAATTCGGACTAGAGGGGGAGGGGGCGCGCGGCCTGCCCTGGCCGCCCCTCCTCTTCTCCACTAGGGTCCATGAGGCCCAATAAACCCCCCGAGGGGTTCAGGTAACCCCCCGGTACTCCGGTATATGTCCGAAACCTTTCGAAACCATTCTGGTGTTCGAACATAGTCATCCAATATATCGATATTTACGTATCGACCATTTCGAGACTCCTCGTCATGTTCGTGATCATATCCAGGACTCCAAACTACCTTTGGTACATCAAAACACAAAAACTCATAATGCCGATCGTCACCGAACTTTAAGCGTCCGGACCCTACGGGTTCGATAACTATGTAGACTGACCGAAACATGTCACCGGTCAATAATCAATAGAGAACCTGGATGCTCATATTGGCTCCTACATATTCTACGAAGATCTTTATCGGTCAAACCGCATAACAACATTACGTTGTTCCCTTTGTCATCGGTATGTTACTTCCCCAAGATTCGATCGTCGGTATCTCAATACCTTAGTTCAATCCCATTACCGGCAAGTCTCTTTACTCATTATGTAATGCTTCATCCGTAATTAACTCATTGGCTACATTGCTTGCAAGGCTTATAGTGATGTGCATTACCGAGAGGCCCAGAGATACCTCTCCGACAATCGGAGTGACAAATCCTATTCTCAAATACGTCAACTCAACAAGTACCTTCGGAGACACCTGTAGAGCACCTTTATAATCACCCAGTTAGGTTTGTGAATTTGGTAGCACACAAAGTGTTCCTCCGGTAAACAGGAGTTACATAATCTCATATCATATGAACATGTATAAGTCATGAAGAAATCCAATAGCAACATACTCAAAACGATCAAGTGCTAAGCTAACGTAATGGTCAAGTCAATCACATCATTCTCCTAATGATGTGATCCCGTTAATCAAATGACAACTCATGTCTATGGTTAGGAAAACTTAACCATCTTTGATTCACGGCTATTTAAGTAGAGCGTTACTAGTGACACTCTGTTTGTCTATGTATTCACACATGTATTATGTTCCGGTAATACCAATTCTAGCATGAAAATAAACATTTATCATGATATGAGGGAAATAAATATTAACTTTATTATTGCCTATAGGCATATTTCCTTTCAGTCTCCCACTTGCACTAGAATCAATAATCTAGATTACACAGTAATGATTCTAACACCCATGGAGCCTTGGTGCTGATCATGTTTTGTTGTGGAAGAGGCTAGTCAAGGGTCCTGCAACATTCAGATCCGTATGTATTTTGCAAATCTCTATGTCTCCCACCTGGAATTGGTCCAGATGGAATTGAAGTGTCTCTTGATGTGCTTGGTTCTCTTGTGAAATCTTGGATTCCTTTGCCAAGGCAATTGCACCAGTATTGTCACAAAAGATTTTCATTGGACCCGATGCACTAGGTATGACACCTAGATCGGATATGAACTCCTTCATCCAGATTCCTTCATTTGGCTGCTTCTGAAGCAGCTATGTACTCCGCTTCACACGTAGATCCTGCCACGACGCTTTGTTAGAACTGCACCAACTGACAGCCTCCACCGTTCAATATAAAACACGTATCCGGTTTGCGATTTAGAATCGTCCAGATCAGTGTCAAAGCTTGCATCGACGTAACCATTTACGACTAGCTCTTTGTCACCTCCATAAACGAAGAAACATATCCTTAGTCCTTTTCAGGTATTTCAGGATGTTCTTGACCGCTGTCCAGTGATCCACTCCTGGATTACTTTGGTACCTCCCTGCTAAACTAATAGCAAGGCACACATCAGGTCTGGTACACAGCATTGCATACATGATAAAGCCTATGGCTGAGCATAGGGAACATCTTTCATTTTCTCTCTATCTTCTGCAGTGGTCGGGCATTGAGTCTGACTCAACTTCACACCTTGTAATTACAGGCAAGAACCTTTCTTTGCTTGATCCATTTTGAACCTTTTCAAAACTTATCAAGTATGTACTTTGTGAAAGTCCAATTAAGCGTCTTGATCTATCTCTATAGATCTGATGCCCAATATATAAGCAGCTTCACCGAGGTCTTTCATTGAAAAACTTTTATTCAAGTATCCTTTTATGCTATCCAGAAATTCTATATCATTCCAATCAACAATATGTCGTCCACATATAATATTAGAAATGCTACAGATGCTCCCACTCACTTTCTTGTAAATACAGGCTTCTCCAAAAGTCTGTATAAAACCATATGCTTTGATCACACTATCAAAGCGTTTATTCCCAACTCCGAGAGGCTTGCACCAGTCCATAATGGATCGCTGGAGCTTGCACACTTTGTTAGTACCCTTTGGATCGACAAAACCTTCTGGTTGCATCATATACAACTCTTCTTCCAGAAATCCATTCAGGAATGCAGTTTTTGACATCCATTTGCCAAATTTCATAATCATAAATGCGGCAATTGCTAACATGATTCGGACAGACTTAAGCATCGCTACGGGTGAGAAATACTCATCGTAGTCAACCCCTTGAACTTGTCAAAACCTTTCGCAACAAGTCGAGCTTTGTAGACAGTAACATTACCATCAGCGTCAGTCTTCTTCTTGAAGATCCATTTATTCTTCGATGGCTTGCCGATCATCGGGCAAGTCAACCAAAGTCCACACTTTGTTCTCATACATGGATCCCATCTCAGATTTCATGGCCTCAAGCCATTTGTGGAATCTGGGCTCATCATCGCTTCCTCATAGTTCGTAGGTTCCCATGGTCAAGTAACATGACCTCCAGAATAGGATTACCGTACCACTCTGGTGCAGATCTTACTCTGGTTGACCTACGAGGTTTGGTAGTAACTTGATCTGAAGTTTCATGAATCAATATCATTAGCTTCCTCACTAATTGGTGTAGTCGTCACAGGAACTGGTTTCTGTGATGAACTATTTTCCAATAAAGGAGCAGGTACAGTTACCTCATCAAGTTCTACTTTCCTCCCACTCACTTCTTTCGAGAGAAACTCCTTCTCTAGAAAGGATCCATTCTTGGCAACAAATGTCTTGCCTTCGGATCTGTGATAGAAGGTGTACCCAACAGTTTCCTTTGGGTATCCTATGAAGGACACATTTCTCTGATTTGGGTTCGAGCTTATCAGGTTGAAGCTTTTTCACATAAGCATCGCAGCCCCAAACTTTAAGAAATGACAACTTTGGTTTCTTGCAAAACCACAGTTCATAAGGCGTGTCTCAACGGATTTGATGGTGCCCTATTTAACGTGAATGCAGCCGTCTCTAAAGCATAACCCCAAAATGATAGTGGTAAATCAGTAAGAGACATCATAGATCACACCATATCTATAAAGTACGATTATGACGTTCGGACACACCATTACGCTGTGGTGTTCCGGGGTGGCGCGAGTTGCGAAACTATTCCGCATTGTTTCAAATGTAGACCAAACTCGTAACTCAAATATTCTCCTCCACGATCAGATTCGTAGAAACTTTATTTTCTTATTACGATGATTTTTCAACTTCACTCTGAAATTCTTTGAACTTTTCAAAATGTTTTCAGACTTATGTTTTATTAAGTAGATATACCATATTGCTCAAATCATCTGTGAAGGTGAGAAAATAACGATACCCGCCGCGAGCCTCAACATTCATGGGACCAATCACATCAGTATGTATGATCTCCAACAAATCAGTTGCTCGCTCCATAGTTTCCGGAGAATGGTGTTTTAGTCATCTTCCCATGAGGCATGTTCGCAAGTACCAAGTGATTCATAATCAAGTGATTCCAAAATCCATCAGTATGGAGTTTCTTCATGCGCTTTACACCAATATGACCCAAATGATAGTGCCACAAATAAGTTACACTATCATTATCAACTCTGCAATCTTTTGGCTTCAACATTATGAATATGTGTATCACTACTATCGAGATTCATAAAAAATAGACCACTCTTAAGGGTGCATCGACCATAAAAGATATTACTCATATTAAATAGAACAACCATTATTCTCGATTTAAGTGAATAACCGTCTCGCATTAAACAATATCCAGATATAATGTTCATGCTCAACGCTGGCACAAATAATAATTATTCAGGTCTAAAACTAATCCCGAAGGTAGATGTAGAAGTATTGTGCCGATGGCGGTCACATCGACTTTGGAACCATTGCCCACGCGCATCGTCGCCTCGTCCTTAGACAGTCTTCGCTTAATCTGTAGTCCCTGTTTCGAGTTGCAAATATTAGCAACAGAACCAGTATCAAATACCCAGGTGCTACTGTGAGCTCTGGTAAGGTACACATTAATAATATGTATATCACATATACCTTTGTTCACCTTGCCATCCTTTTTATCCGCTAAATACTTGGGGCAGTTCCGCTTCCAGTGACCAGTCTGCTTGCAGTAGAAGCACTCAGTCTTAGGCTTAGGTCCAGACTTGGGTTTCTTCTTTTGAGTAGCAACTTGTTTACCGTTCTTCTTGAAGTTCCCCTTCTTCTTCCCTTTACCCTTTTTCTTGAAACTGGTGGTCATATTGACATCAACACTTGATGCTCCTTTCTTGATTTCTACCTCCGCAGCCTTTAGCATTGCGAAGAGCTTGGGAATTGTCTTGTTCATCCGTTGCATATTATAGTTCATCACGAAGCTCTTGTAGCTTGGTGGTAGTGATTGAAGAATTCTGTCAATGACACTATCACTGGAATATTAATCCAGTTGAATCAAGTGATTGCAATACCCAGACATTCTGAGTATATGTTCACTGACATAACCATTCTCTTCCATCTTGCAGCTGTAGAACTTATTGGAGACTTATATCTATCCAATCCGGGCATTTGCTTGAAATATTAACTTCAACTCCTGGAACATCTCATATGCTCCATGACGTTCAAAATGTCGTTGAAGTCCCGGTTCTAAGCGTAAAGCATGGCACACTGAACTATCGAGTAGGTCATTAGCTTTGCTCTGCTAGACGTTCTTAACATCGTCAGTTGCATCTGCAGCAGGCCTGGCACCAGCGGTGCTTCCAGACGTAATTCTTCTATGCAGCAATGAGGATAATTCTCAGGTTACGGGACCCAGTCCGTGTAATTCTACATCATCTTTCAACTTTGCTTTCTCAAGGAACGCATTAAAATTAACGGAACAATAGCATGGGCCATCTATCTACAACAAACATAGACAAGCAAAATACTATCATGTACTAAGTTCATGATAAATTTAAGTTCAATTAATCATATTACTTAAGAACTCCACTTAGATAGACATCTCTCTAATCATCTAAGTGATCACGTGATCCAAATCAACTAAACATAACCGATCATCACGTGAAATGGAGTAGTTTTCAATGGTGAACATCACTATCGTTTGATCATATCTACTATATGATTCACGCTCGACCTTTCGGGTCTTAGTGTTCACGAGGCCATATCTGCATATGCTAGGCTCGTCAAGTTTAACCTGAGTATTCTGCGTGTGCAGAACTGACTGCACCCATTGTGATGGACGGTAGAGCTATCACACCCGATCATCATGTGGTGTCTTGGCACGACGAACTTTGGCAATGGTGCATACTCAGGGAGAACACTTTATCTTGAAATTTAGGTGAGAGATCATCTTATAATGCTACTGTCAATCAAAGCAAGAATAAGATGCATAAAAGATAAACATCACATGCAATCAATATAAGTGATATGATATGGCCATCATCATCTGTGCTTGTGATCTTCCATCTCCGAAGCACAGTCATGATCACCATCATCACCGGCGCGACACCTTGATCTCCATCATAGCATCGTTGTCGTCTCACCAACTATTGCTTCTACGACTATCGCTACCGCGTTTAGTGATAAAGTAAATCCAATTACAAGGCGATTGTATTGCATACAATAAAGCGACAACCATATGGCTCCTGCCAGTTGCCGATAACTCTTGGTTACAAAACTGATCATCTCATAACAATAAAATATAACATCACGTCTTGACCATATCACATCCACAACATGCCCTGCAAAAACAAGTTAACGTTCCTCTACTTTGTTGTTGCAAGTTTTACGTGGGCTGCTATGGGCTTAGCAAGAAACAATTCTTACCTACGCATCAAAACCACAACGATAGTTCATCAAGTTATGTTGTTTTAACCTTCTCAAGGACCGGGGCGTAGCCACACTCGGTTCAACTAAAGTTGGAGAAACTGACACTGCAGCCACCTGTGTGCAAAGAACGTCGGTAGAACCAGTCTCGCATAAGCGTACGCATAATGTCGGTCCGGGCCGCTTCATCCAACAATACCGCCAACCAAAGTATGACATGCTGGTAAGCAGTATGACTTGTATCGCCCACAACTCACTTGTGTTCTACTCGTGCATATAACATCAACGCATAAAACCTGGCTCAGATGCCACTGTTGGGGAACGTAGTAATTTCAAAAAAATTTCCTACGCACATGCAAGATCATGGTGATGCATAGCAATGAGAGGTGAGAGTGTTGTCCATGTACCCTCATAGACCGAAATCGGAAGCGTTAGCACAACACGGTTGATGTAGTCGTGCGTCTTCACGATCCGACCGATCAAGTACCGAACGTACGGCAGCTCCGAGTTCAGCACACGTTCAGCTCGATGACGTCCCACGAACTCCGATCCAGCAGAGCTTTGCGGGAGAGTTCTGTCAGCACGACGGCGTGATGACGGTGTTGATGATGCTACCGATGCAGGGCTTCGCCTAAGCACCGCTATGATATTACCGAGGTGGAATATGGTGGAGGGGGGCACCGCACACGGCTAAGAGATCAAAGATCAATTGTCTGTCTAGAGGTGCCCCCTGCCCCCGTATATAAAGCAGCAAGGGGGGAGGCGGCCTACCTAGGAGGAGGGCGCGCCAAGGGGGGAGTCCTACTCCCATCGGGAGTAGGACTCCTCCTTTCCATGTAGTAATAGGAGACGGGGGAAAGGGAGAGAGAGAGAGAGAGAGAGGAAGGAAAGGGGGGAGCCGCCCCCCTCCTTGTCCAATTCGTATTAGAGGGGGAGGGGGCGCCCGGCCAGGCCTGGCCGCCCCTCCTCTTCTCCACTAGGGCCCTGATGTCTACTACACAACCTTCTTCTTGTAGACATTGTTGGGCCTGCAAGTGCATAGGTTTATAGGATAGTAGCTAATTTCCCTCAAGTGGATGACCTAAGGTTTATCAATCCGTGGGAGGCGTAGGATGAAGATGGTCTCTCTCAAACAACCCTGCAACCAAATAGCAAAGAGTCTCTTGTGTCCCCAACACACCCAATACAATGGAAAATTGTATAGGTGCACTAGTTTGGCGAAGAGATGGTGATACAAGTGCAATATGGATGGTAGATAAAGGTTTTTGTAATCTGAAATAATAAAAACAGCAAGGTAACTAATGATAAAAGTGAGCTTAAACGGTATTGCAATGATAGGAAATAAGGCCTAGGGTTCAAACTTTCACTAGTGCAAGTTCTCTCAACAATAATAACATAGATAGATCATATAACAATCCCTCAACATGCAACAAAGAGTCACTCCAAAGCCACTAATAGCGGAAAACAAACGAAGAGATTATGGTAGGGTACGAAACCACCTCAAAGTTATTCTTTCGGATCAATCTATTCAAGAGTTCGTACTAGAATAACACCTTAAGACACAAATCAACCAAAACCCTAATGTCACCTAGATACTCCATTTTCACCTCAAGTATCCATGGGCATGATTATACGATATGCATCACACAATCTCAGATTCATCTATTCAACCAACACAAAGTACTTCAAAGAGTACCTCAAAGTTTCTACCGGAGAGTCAAGACGAAAACGTGTGCCAACCCCTATGCATAGGTTCATGGGCGGAACCCGCAAGTTGATCACCAAAACATACATCAAGCGGCACGTGATATCCCATTGTCACCACATATAAGCACGGCAAGACATACATCAAGTGTTCTCAAATCCTTAAAGACTCAATCTGATAAGATAACTTCAAGAGGAAAACTCAATTCATCACAAGAGAGTAGGGGGGAGAAACATCATAAGATCCAACTATAATAGCAAAGCTCGAGATACATCAAGATCATGCCGTAGAGAGAACACGAGAGAGAGAGAGATCAAACACATAGCTACTGGTACATACCCTCAGCCCCGAGGGTGAACTACTCCATCCTCATCATGGAGAGCACCGGGATGATGTAGATGGCCACCGGTGATGGGTTCCCCCTCCGGTAGGGTGCCGAAATGGGCTCCCGAGAGGTTTTTGGTGGCTACAGAGGCTTGCGGCGGCGGAACTCCTGATCTATCTTCTGTTTCGATGTTGTTAGGGTACGTAGGCTTATATAGGCGAAAGAAGTCGGTCGGGGGAGCCCCAAGGGGCCCACGAGAGGGTAGGGCGCGCCCAGGGGGGTGGACCCCCCTGTCTTGTGGCTTCCTTGATGCTCCCCCGACTTGCACTCCAAGTCTCCTGGATCATAATCTTGCCAAAAATCACGCTGCCGAAGGTTTCATTCCGTTTGGACTCCGTTTGATATTCTTTTTCTTCGAAATACTGAAACAAGCAATAAAACAGCAATATGGGCTGGGCCTCCGGTTAATAGGTTAGTCCCAAAAGTAATATAAAAGTGTATAATAAAGCTCGTAAACATCCAAAAAGGGTAATATAATAGCGTGGAACAATCAAAAATTATAGATACGTTGGAGACGTATCAAGCATCCCCAAGCTTAATTCCTGCTCGTCCTCGAGTAGGTAAATGATAAAAATAGAATTTTTGATGTGGAATGCTACCTAGCATAATTCTCAATGTAATTTTCTTTATTGGGGCATGAATGTTCAGATCCAAATGATTCAAAATAAAAGTTCATATTGACATAAGAAATAGTGATACTTCAAGCATACTAATCAAAGTAATCATGTCTTCTCAAAATAACATGGCCAAAGAAAGTTATCCCTACAAAATCATATAGTCTGGATGTTGCTCTACCTTCATCACACAAAGTATTTAATCATGCACAACCCCGATGACAAGCCAAGCAATTGTTTCACACTTTAGTAATCTCACACTTTTTCAACTTTCACGCAATACATGAGCGTGAGCCATGGACATAGCACTATATGTGGAATAGAATGGTGGTTGTGGAGAAGACAAAAAGGAGAAGATAGTCTCACATCAACTAGGTGTAGCAACAAGCTATGGAGATGCCCATTAATAGATATCAATGTGAGTGAGTAGGGATTGCCATGCAACGGATGCACTAGAGCTATAAAAATATGAAAGCTCAACAAAAGAAACTAAGTGGGTGTGCTCCAACTTGCTTGCTCACAAAGACCTAGGGCATTTTTAGGAAGCCCATCATTGGAATATACAAGCCAAGTTCTATAATGAAAAATTCCCACTAGTATATGAAAGTGACAACATAGGAGACTCTCTATCATGAAGATCATGGTGCTACTTTGAAGCACAAGTGTGGAAAAAGAGATAGTAGCATTGTCCTTCTCTCTTTTTCTCTCATTTTATTTTTTTTTCTTTCCTTTTTCTTTTTCTCTTTTTTTCTTTCTTTTTTTTCTTTGGCCTTTCTTTTTCCCTTTTTTTATTTTTGTAAAGTCCGAAGTCTCATCCCGACTTGTGGGGGAATCATAGTCTCCATCATCCTTTCCTCACTGGGACAACGCTCTAATAATGAAGATCATCACACTTTTATGGATTTACAACTCAAGAATTATGACAAGATATGACTCTATATGAATGCTTCTGGCGGTGTACCGGGATATGCAATGAATCAAGAGCAACATGTATGAAAATTATGAAGGTGGCCTTGCCACAAATACAATGTCAACTACATGATCATGCAAAGAGCAATATGACAAAAGTAATGCATGTCATATGAACGGAATGGTGGAAAGTTGCATGGCAATATATCTCGGAATGGCTATGGAAATGCCATAATAGGTAGGTATGGTGGCTGTTTTGAGGAAGGTACGTGGTGGGTGTATGCTACCGGTGAAAGTTGCGCGGCACAAGAGAGGCTAGCAATGGTGGAAGGGTGAGGGTCCGTATAATCCATGGACTCAACATTAGTCAAAAGAACTCATATACTTATTACAAAAATCTATAAGTCATCAAAGACAAAGTATTACACGCATGCTCCTAGGGGGATAGATTGGTAGGAAAAGACCATCGCTCGTCCCCGACCACCACTCATAAGGAAGACAATCAATAAATAAAATTGTGCTCCAACTTCATCACAAAGCGGTTCACGATACGTGCATGCTACGGGAATCACAAACTTCAACACAAGAATTTTTCATAATCACCTCAACTAGCATGAATTTAATATCACTACCTCCATATCTCAAAACAATTATCAAGTATCAAATTGATCATGGCATCCAATTCACTTTCTATGATAGATTTTATTATACCCAACTTGGATGCTCATCATTCTAGGACCAACTTTGTAACCATAGCAAATACCATTCTGTTCTAAAAGAATCTCAAAATAATATAAGTGAAGCATGAGATACTAGCAATTTCTACAAAATATAACCACCGTCGTGCTCTAAAATATATAAGTGATGCACTAGAGCAAATGACAAACTACTCCGAAAGATATAAGTGAAGATCAATGGGTAGTCGAATGATTGTGCAACTATGTGAAGACTCTCTAACATTAAGGAATTTCAGATCTTGGTATTGTATTCAAATAGCAAGCAAAACAAAATAAAATGACATTGCAAGGATAGCACAACTCATGTGAAGAAGCAAAAACTTAGGCTCAACCGATACTAACCGATAGTTGTTGAAGAAGAAAGGTGGGATGCCTACCGGGGCATTCCCAAGCTTAGATGCTTGATACTTCTTGAAATATTATCTTGGGGTGCCTTGGGCATCCCCAAGCTTGAAATTTTGTGTCTCCTTAATTCCTCTCATATCATGGTTTCTCTTTTTCTCAAAAGCTTCATCCACAAGAAACTCAACAAGAACTCGTGAGATGGGTTAGTATAAACCAATGCAAAACCTTATCATTTTATACTGTAACAAATCACTAAAATTATTATTCAACATTGCATAGTAAATGCCTATGCATATTTAATACTCCTATTCTCAAATAGAATCATTAAACAAGCAAACATATGCAAACAATGCAAACACAACAGCAATCTGCCAAAACAGTACAGTCTGTAAAGAATGCAAGAGTATCAATACTTCCCTAACTCCAAAAATTATGAGAAAAATAATACGCTGTAGAAGATTTATCAGAGCTCAATATTCAAAAAGTTTCAACATTATACCATTCTCTGAATTTTCTAGGGAATTTTTGCAACAGAGGTAAACTTTCTGTTTTTCAAACAGCAACATGTATACTAGCAAAATAAGCATGGTAAAGGCTATCCTTGACATTTTTATTGAAAAAAATAGATTCAAAACATTATTATAAATAACAGCAAGCAAATACAAACAAAATAAAATTATGCTCCAAGCAAAACACATATCATGTGGTGAATAAAAATATAGCTCCAAGTAAAGTTACCGATGAACGAAGACGAAAGAGGGGATGCCATCCGGGGCATCCCCAAGCTTAGGCTTTTGGCTATTATTGAATATTATCTTGGGGTACCTTGGGCATCCCCAATATTAGGCTCTTGCCACTCCTTATTCCATAGTCCATTGGATCTTTACCCAAAACTTGAAAACTCCACAACACAAAACTCAACAGAAAACTCGTAAGCTCCGTTAGTATAAAAAAATAAAACCACCACTTAGGTATTGTAATTAACTCATTCTAAATTCATATTAGTGTAATATCTACTGTAATACAACTTATATATGGTTCATACCCTCTGATACTACTCATAGATTCATCAAAATAAGCAAACAACACAATGAAAGCAGAATCTGTCAAAAACAGAACAGTCTGTAGTAATCTGTATCAAACGTATACTTCTGGAACTCCAAAAATTCTACCAAATTAGGAAGTCCTATTCAATTTGTGTACCAATCCAGAGAAAAAAGAATCAGATCAGAATCACGTTTCTGTGAATTAACAAACCTAATTTACTGGGTGAAAAAGTTTCTGATTTTCAGCAGGATCAACACAACTATCACCGTAAGCTATCCTAAAGGTCTTACTTGGCACTTTATTGAAACAAAAGCTATAAAACATGATTATTACAGTAGCATAATCATGTGAACACAAAAAAACAGTAAGGATAAATATTGGGTTGTCTCCCAACAAGCGCTTTTCTTTAATGCCTTTCTAGCTAGGCATGATGATAACAATGATGCTCACATAAAAGATAAGAATTGAAACATAACGGGAGCATCATGAAGCATATGACTAGCACATTTAAGCCTAACCCACTTCCTATGCATAGGGATTTTGTGAGCAAACAACTTATGGGAACAACAATCAACTAGCACAGGAAGGTAAAACAAGCATAGCTTCAAAATTTTCAACACATAGGGAGGAAACTTGACATTATTGCAATTCCTACAAGCATATGTTCCTCCCTCATAATAATTTTCAGTAGCATCATGAATGAATTCAACAATATAACCAGCACATAAAGCATTCTTTTCATGATCTTCAAGCATAGAAAATTTACTAGTCTCCACATAAGCAAAATTCTTCTCATGAATAGTAGTGGGAGCAAACTCAACGAAATAACTATCATGTGAAGCATAATCCAATTGAAAACTAAAATCATGATGAAAAGTTTCATGGTTAACATTATTATTAATAGCATACAATTCTGACGCCCGGATAATTAGGCTACAATAATCCCGCGTTAACGATGCCACGTCACCTCGGTTACTGTTGATAAACTCGAGTTAGTTCAAAAACGATTCAAATTAAAATTTAAAATATAGGCAAACAATAAAATTTTTCAAATATTAAAATTTAAATGTTCGGAGTGAACCAAATAATACATAGGTAATTATGGTGGAGGAACCACACTCTTATAAAATGTGTAATTATTCTAAAATGAATAAAACAGTAGCAAAACCGATATTTAAATGCTTTTATAAATAAATCAAATACTAAACTAAATTGTTTTGGGATAAAACCTTTTGTGGCAGTGGTTTCATGGTATTACTAATTTAGGGATCATTTTAATATTAAGTAAAAAGTAAACTTAAAAGAAAGTAAAATAAAAACAAAAAGAAAATAAATAGAAAGAAAAGAAAACACAAAACCAGAAAAGAAAACTAACAATAAAAAAGGAAGAAAGACCCCCCCTGCTGG